>NC_049201.1:54694055-54766555 GCF_013347855.1 Anguilla anguilla | reverse complement strand
TCCCCGTTCGCCTGAGACAGCAGGTCCGTGCGTAACGGGAGCGCGCATGGCCGTGCATACAGGAGAGGGATCATCTCCGCCAGCCACGGCGAGTTCGGCCATCTGGGTGCTGTTAGGATCAGTGTCAAACTCTGTTCTGGCTAGAGTGGGAGAGATGTGACCGAGGTGGGGAAATGCATACACGGGCACATAGGGCCATGGGCGGGCCAGTGCGTCCAAGCCGAGAGGTGCCTTCTCGTCCCATAGCGAGAACAACACAGGACAATGGGCGTTTGCGTGAGAGGGAAAGACATATACAACTGCACGGTCAAATCTCTGCCATAGCATTTCCGCAGTCTGGGGATATAGACGCCATTCCCCGTACTGTGGGTTTCCCCCTCATGGCAGATCCCCACCCGTGTTCACAATACCTGGAACATGGGTCGCGCGTAACAACAGAAAGCGGCAGCTGCTCCAGACCAACAGTCAGCGGGCTAGACAGTGGAGCTGGAGGGAGTGCACACCACCTTGGCCACTGACGTATTCTACCGCGGTCGTGTTGTCGCAACGGACTAGCACATGATGTCCCCTTAGACAGGGAAGAAAATATCTGAGAGCAATCCAAACGGTTAGTAGCTCCAGATAATTGATGTGACCTGAGTGCAGCTGGGTTGGCCATGTAGCCATTCACCATGTGTCCCACCAGAGTGCCCCCCCCCCCCCCACCCCACCCCACCCCACCCAGAGAGGGATACGTCTGTGGTCAGGACTTTCCTCATGAGAACGGTCCCGAGAGGGGATCCCTGAGTGCAAAAGTCTGCTTTCCCAAAGACACAGAGTTGCAGAGCACTCGCGTGTCACCGTGAGACAGCGATGGAGATTGCCCACGGGGCTGAGATGGAGGGATGAAACCCACCTCATAAAGCCCCTCAATCTCAACAGCCCCACTGGCAAAACCTGCGAGGCTGATGCCATCAGCCCCTGTAGTCTGAGGCACTGAAGCTGCACTCCTGAGCCCGGTTTGAACTGAGAGAGACAGACTCTGAGAGATAAGATGCGGTCCCATGATAGGCGAGCTCGCATCGAGACACAGCTCAGTCCCAAGAACGTTACATTATTTGATGAGAGAGATTGCTCTTGGGGAGGTTTACTCTGAAACTAAGAGATGACAGATGTGTCAGAACTAGCTGAGTGTCCCGCAGAACTCTGACTTTCAAATTGGCAATTATCAGCCATTCGTTTATATAAGTCAGTACTCTGATCCCTGTTAGTCTCAAAGGAGCCAGACCCGCCTCTACACAAAGACAGAACACCCGTGGACTGTGTACTCGTAGCAAACACCGAGATGGGCGAAGTGTAGATATTTCACGTGAAGGGGATAAATGCCTACATGGAATAAGGATGTGAACCAATCGTTCTGACGCACTAAACATGAAAGAGTGCTGTACAGTAAAGAAGCTAGCAAACGAGGGCAGCAAGCAAGCAGAAAAGTAGCTTATTAGCGCTGACCTTAACTCTAACCTTTCACAGCCAGCTGAGGCCAATCCAAGGATATATCCTCCAGCAGACACTTAAGTGACAAGGTCCTTGTAGTGAAATGCAAGGTCAAGGCTGAGAGCAGAGTTTTGGATGTTCACAAGAAGCAAATGTCAACTGAGGAGCAGTAGCGCTGCAGTGTCCTATATGCTCCTCCAGGAGGGCGGGGGATTTCGAACACGAGATGATGAAGGAGAACTACACTTTCCACAATATGGTGCCTCATAATAGCTTTTATGATTCAATGTTAATAAATTACCAGCTGATCATGCATCTTGCACCTTAAATGCAACTATATACATTATTACTTCACAGTACAACTGAACTATATCTCCACATTTAGAGATTACCAGATAAATAACTAATTTCACAGACAAACAAACAGTTGTGTATGAAATGTCAAACATGAGTAAACCCATTCTGCACATTATGCAAAAGATCGCTGCAAACTGCTATTAGACTTCTCTAAATATGTTTCCCTTTCAGACACAGAAGTACAAACATTTTCTGTAGAGGTACTACTTCAAAAGTAGATTAAATACAGATCTATATACAGATTAAGTGAGCTAAGGACATTGCTTTAGATACTGACAAGTGGTAATTATATTAAATATAATAATAAAATGGGGCACTCAGGATTTTGATGGGAGAGTAAACCCCATAATGGGTTGACCTTCAATAAACTGTCTATCTCCGACTTGTTTGAACCAATCCAAATGATTTGCAGATAGGAGAACATAATGATGGGCTCAAATCAGAATGTTGGCTCAGCCCATTTCAGGTTTCCGTAAAATTCACTCTCCAATTTCAGACACAGGGCAGGTGAGGCATGATATTTCTTAAAACACGAAAAGGAAAGAGATGCTTTAAATTCCAGTTCCAGCTTTAAATTTAAATTCAGTGTATCTTCGTCATTTTCCTTCCTCACAGCTCCCACAGAAAGCACCATTAGCGGGTGAAGCAAAAGCGGCATTATTGGAGCCCGCTAATAGGCACTGCTGTGTTTTCTAATGAACTCATTCAACAGTTGATACAATTCTTTTCTGTAACAAGCTAACTAATGCCACTGTGCATAGCGGTTCATTTGCATTGCTTGCTGGACAGAAAGAAATTTGACAGACTGTGCTTCGGCTAAGCCTATGAGAAGCAATTAAACAGAGCTAAATTGAGCCAACAAAGCCCAATCTACTCACAATGTTCCTGTCAGCCCAAAGCAGAGTAATCCACCTTGCTTTTACTTAATTAATTTCAGTTTTGTAGCAGAACGCCTCCTCTAGCTATTTACTTCCATGACTGCTAAACCGTTTACTTGTGTGTATGTGTGTTTCTGCAAATGATTAAAAGCTGGTCTAAATGTTTCTATGTGAACATGTGTGTGTGTATGTGTGTGTATGCATGTTTGTGTTCATGTCAGCCTGTATGTTGTATGGACAAATGGATGTGCATGCTCTTGTGCAAGTGGCTGTGCATGTATTTTTGAGAGAGCGTGTGTGTGTGTGTGTGTGTGTGTGTGTGTGTGTGTGTGCAAGCTCATTTCCCACCTCGTATGCAGGTCCAGCAGTCCTCCCGTGTATTGTGTTTTCTAAGCTCCTCCTCCGTTACATCTATCAGCCGGCCCCTGAGCCCAGTCAGGTCCCTCCCACTCTTACTGAAGCGGATCCAGTCCATCAGACTCCGACCTGGCTTCAGCGACACCTTCGCCAACACAGAGAGCATGAGGCTGATCACATGACCGTTAGGATGACCTTCATGGACCTCAGTACAGCACTTCAATCATGTGACCAACAGTTTTACTTTCAGCAGCACCTTCAGATGGAAGTCACATGCATTAAACACTGCATGGGTCATGTGACTATGAGAATGACACAGTTCCTTTCAGTGGCACCCAAGGACCACCACACAATACCCCATATGGAAGGATACATTTCAGATACTTTAATAATCTTAGCTATTTCAAATAGCAACTCAAAACATAATAGTTCTACTTACTACAACCAGCTCAATATCTGCTGTACATGGTCAATGACACAACAGAAAGTATGTGTGTTATATTCAAAATAAACAAAATAATTGGAACATTTCCGGAGGTGATCCAACCCATCCCCCACAAACCCCTAAGTGTGCAATAGACCGCAGTCATTTTTCACTGTAAAGTGATGCAACACAAAGCTTTCACCAGAATTATTTCAGCTTCCTGTACACTGTCATGTAAGAAGTCCCAGCCTGTAACAAATACTTTTGCCACCAGGGGGCCAAGTCACTATCCACTGCAGTAGCAAAATTGCATTCTATCTGGTTTTTAGCATGAACCCATACACACCAGCCAGTTACCTCCAATAGAGCTTAAGTTTGAGTACTACGTACAAGAGGTTCGTATTTCAGTATGGAGAAACTACAGCGTAAAATAAATATAGCCTACTTAAAGTTAGTGCACCATGGCAACAGTAGGACAGGTGATGGTTTCTATCAATACAGCAAAGGGCTCTGAGAAGGCATGCAATATCCTGCATTTGAGCGTGTCATGGAAATGCATGGTGCATCCTCCGGGGTATATCAGGGTGAAAACTGGATGATCAAACCAATTTTCATTACCTAAAACTTTAAAGACAAATTTTAACTATGAAATTCAACCAAAATATATAGCCTATATTTTTTAAAACACACAACCAAAAATTAATCTCAAGCATTCATTTCCCCCTGCATACCTTTGCCAGAAAGCCTTGCCGCAAACTTTTTTTTTTTCCCCCCAAGGAGCACATGTGCTACTAAGTTGAAAAATATCAGAGCACACAAATACATCCCAATTAGTAGATGTGCTCCTACACACCCCAGGAGTAAATGCTCCTAAAACGTGAGCACTGTTGAGCCCTGGTCTATCTAGGAAGCTGTGGTAGACCACATGTTGAAGATGTTCCATATTATGAGCAGCTTTTTAGCTCTGTGTCTGTATCCATCCTCTGTAGTTACGTCAAGATCAGTTCAACATAATGTACTGTACTGTCAAACTAAAGAAAAGCAGCGTAATGTAAGATGTCATGCATGTCACTATGCGAGGCAGCTAAATATTTTCAATACTGAGCATTACCAAGCTAGCCAGTCAAGTCAGTAAGCTGTCAAAATCAGTTCAGGGGAAATAACTTGTTAGCTCACCACAAATGTACACACCGTTTCACATTCTCAAATAGCTAGTCAACTTGAGCTAACTCCAAATTGTACACTTACTTTGTTTCTCCCCGACGGAGCAACTCGCTGTTGCGAGCTGGGGGCAGGAAACGACTGTGACGGGATGTTCAGCATCTTGACTTTTCTGAAACACCACCAATTTCTGAGAAATTCTAAACGATAAACTTTGAATTAGTTAACGAAACTTAAAAAGACTACTGACACAAAACCAATGACTGAAGTGTGGTAACCGTTTGTCCGTAGTGGAAATGAAACGTCGTTACGAAATTCCGCTTGTGTTGCCGAGCTAATGAAAACACGAGAACAAATACAGCTACAAAGTCAGCTAGCTAGCAAACAATTCACAAAATTACCAGAACGTGTGAATGGTGGTTGTCCAGTCAACTAGCTAGCTGACTACCCGGTAGCTAACTCACTTAACTATCTTCAAGTTCCATAATTTAGCATTTCGGCTTATGACGAATTCATAATTTATGAAAATGAATCAGCAAACTAGACAGCTTGCTATATAAACACTCTAAACACTTGCCGGCCAGATAGGCAACTCTGATTTGCAGTTAACGTTATGTATTTTCTTGCGTATAACTTCCTTGTTTTTAACATGACACAATTTAGTGCGCGTTTCTTGTCGCACATGTATGACGACACCAAAATCGAATTTAGACCGCGTTGGTAGAGGAATATCAGCTTGGCAAGAGAGGACAGCGACCTCTACTGGAATGTTTGAATGCATCGTTGGATGTTGAACAATAATAAGCTAAACCTCTGTGTATAAAAACAAGAGATTAATTCATATCTTACCTATGTGCTCTTTTTTCTATAGTACATATGAAACAACCTAAGCTTGCTTACATAAACGTTTTTGAGCAAGATTGTGGACCAGACTACCAACTCAATCAATCTGAACATGCTACCTATCATGAGGTAAAATATTACATGTGTAAAAAATAGGAGCTCTGGTTTGGACTGAACATTACTGACACCTGCTGTGAGGAAAAGTAGATGAGGCTTCTTAAGCTTTTCATGATGAATCTGGGTTTATGTTTTCCTCTGAGGTTATTCTTTTTAAAATAAACTAGAAGCAATGCATCAGCTGGGAGGCCTGTAGCTGACAGAATAGAAATTGATCAAATATTAAAACAGTTTTTTTTTTTTAAATGATGTCTATTGCCCTTGTTGTTCTGGTCTCTGTTGTCTGGGGACACTCTCTTAGTTAAGGGAATAAAGGAAAATGTGGCACTGCACAATCTTGAGGATTGACTTCCTCACACCTTAGTGACATGATTTATTTTTTCAAATAGTGGAATATTACAGTGACAAGTGTCAATGTGGATTATATTTTATTTGATCAACTTACTAAATGTCACTGTTGTATTATCTATTTTTTTTAAACTCAGCCTGATGGAAATTCACTCTAACTGAGGCTTTGGACTACTAATATTTCCAAATTTCCATATGTATTTATTAACTCATACTTATAGCATTGCATTGTGAATAGAACTATGGAAGTCCCATGAATACCAATGAAAGGTTATAACATGAAATATGGCTGAAATATTCACTGCAAAGTGCTTAACACAAAAAAAAAAAATACATTGATAAGAACCCAATGATATAGCAAGGTAAAACAAGGCAAATACAAAGCATGACTAATAAATATTTTTACACAAAAACATGCCCTATCTCCAATGTGAATATAGCCTGTAAATCATTACAATACTAATTGATTATACATATATTCCCGTTTTGTCAAACAAACCCCCCCTCCCCCAGAAGGGGTGTGAACTATGGCAAGTGACATCTCCGAACAGACAAATGGTCCAGTGCCAGCCTGATGGCTCACACTTTCGGAAAAAGCGTTCTACACACACTGCAAGGGAAACAGACCCTTCTGTACTGATACACTCTGATCGAAGGACAGATTAAAATGAATTCTGTTTGTCAATGATCATATTCTGATTCACCCTAAATACCTTAACACATTTGCAGTGTATTCTGCCTACCGATAAATTAATTATTTATCAGAATATTATATATATATATATATATATATATATATATATATATATATATATATATATATATATATATATAAAACGTACTATAATACTGTAAGTGCCACACAAGACGCTATAACCTAACAAACAGAACCCATGTCAGTTAATTTTAATAAAATAGCTTGAGGAAACTAATTGCCTTGAAATATTTGAGTTTAACTGCTTATTCCGTTCATGCATATTTAGCTCTAAATTTAACTTGAAATAAATGTGTTAAAATTGCAGGTGTCTGAGGTGTATATTATTTTTGTAAACGTAGTTCTCAGGCTACAACTTCATGTGATAACTGAAATTTCTTAATAAGTATGCCGAAAAGAAACAGTAATTTATTTTGAGTTAAAATGACTTTAGCAAATTAACTTAAAACATGTTCAATAATTTTGAAAGACATTACAACTTCTAATGTAATCCCTGGAGCATAAAGAGTGGATAATTGTCTTTTTTAATGAGCACATTCTATGTTGAATGAAGGATGGTTTACTTTCTTAAAGCCACATTACATCAGATACACATATAAAATGAGTAATCCAAATTAACTGTGAGTTTTTATAAACTAAACAAGTGCTCAGACAACTAGCACTATAATGTTCTGTGGTACATGGTTCCATTTGAAAGATGTAACACTTTGAATTGTTTTTAAATGGGTGGATCTGCAGCTAAAGTCCTTCAATATTGAAAGAGTTTTTAAAAGTTGGTGACAAGCCAAACTGGCATTGTCTTATTAATCTTAAACCCATTTTCAATAACCTCACTCAGTCAATAGATTGTTTGGAACAAAAAGCAACATACACTTGGTTCTCCAGCACCACTGTTGGGAAGCCCTGCAGTAGACCACAGGCCTCAATTATTTTTCATAAACATTTAGGCATGTGCCACCATTTGTTCGAGATTGGGAGGTGTGACTTGACCAACACTTCGCCAATTTGCGGCGCGTGGACGTGACAAATTGTTTACACGCGGACACTTCGACACGTGTGCTCTGGCAAATATATAGAAGCACACGGTCGAAGTCTGTTCACTTGCAACTGGCATCCTCTATTCTCCCTGGACTACGTTTCTCCGCAAATCGCGTCTTCTTCTTACACCATGGACAACTGTATTGTTCAGACTACATTCACAAGTGGAAATATCATGGGATACACAACCGGGCGGGCTGAGACAAACAGAAGGTACAGATTTTTTTTATATACTGACGGAATCAACCGGGCTTTGCCGTTCTATGCATGTTTACATATTCATACGCGACTGAATTCATCATTCATTCATCTGTCTTCTTTCTCCAGTCGGTCTCTTCACTTGTGGCGACCCTGGACTGTCGCAGCCCAAAAGAAACCGAGGACCGTTTCATATAAGGTAAAAGGAAATCGTGTTCATTCAAGGTTTTATATCGCATTCTTAAATATAATATAAACAAAGAGGGAAATAGCTCACACATATTTATAGTTTATAGATTATAATAGACCTAATGCTACAAGCACGTTGAGATTTACGTTAGAATATGTTATTTTCTGTCAGAATTCCTGTTAAAGAGGTCGTTCTGGTTCACATCATCAAACATAAAATGACGAAGATGGTAGCCTGAACGATACAGTTCACACGCTTCTCTGGTACCGTTAGGCCTGTATTTGTTTAAATGACAAAAAATGACATCTATTCTTTATACTTTGTAGCCCTACGCGAAGACTGATAAACATTCAAAATGTGACCGGACTTCACATCCCGTAAAGTAAGTAGACCTATCCTAATTAATGTCCACAACAGTGCGTGTGTGTGTTGCTCAAACTTTTTTCCAGTAAATGTCTGTGTCGTCATTAGACTACGACACTAATTATTAATTGGCGTGTTTGTTTGTTTGCTGTCATTGTGTATTTATGGCCTAATGTGTGATTATGATGTGTTCTAGGTTGTTTTGGCCTAAATCCAAATGCTACGACTATCTTTACCAAGACGCGGAAACGCTTCTGCGGAATTACCCGGTCCAGGCCACAATCTGCTTCTACGAAGATTCATCTAGCGACGATGACAGCGATTCGGAGGACGAAAAGGACTTGAATTAAGAACTCATACTTCCTTACCTGGATTAATTGTACATATGCCTATATTTATAAATGTGCTGTGATACCAAATACTGAACTAATATATTTGCTGCTAATTTATTTTGTAAATATTACATTGTGTCGTTTCAGTTTGACCAAACGCCAATGAACATTAAGATAAACTTGGTGTAACCGAAATGCACATAATCAAAACCTGAGAATATATTTTTGTGCGCATGTATTTGTAAATTGTTCTAATATTGTTGAAATCTATATGCATCTTTGGAGGCAAAATAAATTATTTCGAATGTCACCTTTTGTTTGGTATTTTCGTCAAAAATGGAAAGGGATGCAAAAAACCCTTTAAAAAGCTGATTCTACGAGCAATTGTCGAAAACTATTCAAGGAATTTGGGTCAAGCGTCCGTCACAGATGGTTCCGCAAGCTATAATATAGCCCATTAATAAACCTGGCCAATGAAAGCTACAAAATGTGAAATATGTTTCAAACAAATAACTTGGGGATTTACAATAAGCGTAGGCATATATATGATAAAAACATAACACCCAATGTTTGGTTCACAAGATTACAGAACAAGTGAAACATGAAGTTGCAATGCATGCCTTCTTTTATAACGCGGGTTCCATTCAGTAATAGTCGCCTGATTTAAGGTAATTTTAGGCAAATTATTTTCATATGGTACACACACATACAATTTTGAAATCCTTTGAGTTGTCCAGTGAAGCAATAAACTCACGTTCAAAAGAATATGTGTTTAGAAAGGGAGAATTTCAACACAATAATAACCGTGGGTGACGCTCAGGTGCTCTGCGGAAGTGACAGTTCTCACTTGGCCAGAAGCTTAGATAAGAACAGGCGGCTGCTGACAGCCTGGGAACTCCAAGATAATTAGGTTAATCGCATTATTGCAGACCAGATGCACACAGTCATAACAAATACAATGTAATATAAAACATCTATAGAAGTAGGCTATAAAGCATTTCCCTACTATAAATAAATAAAAATTAAAAAATTATTTTGGAAAGCTTTTTGATTATATTACACTAACAGACGTTTTAAATTGTCGAAATAAGGAGGCGAAAAAATCAATGGGCCTACCTGGAACAAAACTAGAGAAAAAAGTAGCCACAACGGTTAAGCGGTTCCCAGGTCTTTCATCATCATCATCGTCGTCGTCGTCATCATCATCATCATCATCATCATCATCATCATCATCATCCATTTCCTTTTCTTCTTTCAACATTAAGGTGCCTTGAAATGGCTAGCAACGATATATGTTTATTATGCCTTCTCAAAGAAAGGTAGCCTATCGAAAGGAGTCGTTATACAATTTCCGTACGTCCTGCAGAGGGATGCGTGCTGGCGCTTTCAAGCCTCGTGAAGATCACCAATCAACAGAAAGCTCAAATTGAACAGTTCTTATATGTTAATATTCTGTTCTGATGTAGACCTGTACAAGGTTTCCTGACAGGTCCGTTAACAGAATATATGTTAACCCTAATACCCTCTTTCATAAAAGCTGCTTAACAGACGTAGGCCTAATCGTTTTAGAAGACACGTATTTGACGCGTAACGATCAGTGTCAGCGAGTTTTCAACATAAATTAATTATTCTATTAAATTGTTTATATTTCACATCAGATCAGAAAAATAATGCAATGTACACTGATCACATCCCTCCTGGGGGAGGCTGGGGGGGGGGGGGGGGGTTGGTTGTACAAAACAGGGGAATATATGTATACACATATATTTATTACATACAATTCTTTTTTAACTTTTTTTTTTTTTTCCACCGGACAATTATAAATCCCGGAAGTCAAGACATCAAGTCAATGTATCGACGCCCTAATATACACAAATGCGTGACTGCTGGGTCGACCCTTTCCTGACCCAGCAGTTCTCAGGGTAAAGTGAGACTTTAAAGTGTAAAGGGGGACCGAGCAATGGACTAGTTGGGGTGTGAAAATACCCATTCAGTCGGAGTGTGAGTTAGCACGCGTCCTCGCCATGAGTTACGTTAACCCGACTGACTGGATTGCACCACACCTGTCCATATGTAATACCAATGTGTTTTGAAGAAGCCTATAACTACCTCACTATGTCACTATTCATTTAAAAAGTTTAAATTGCATGCTATATTCATAACTCTCGTAAAATGTCCAATAAAATGTCCCTTTTTCTGTAGTCTAAATTTAACTTTTTAATATATTGAGCCTAATTTATTTCAATTTTAACATAATTTTCTGTATAAATATGTTAGGCTTTAGTTATCAGTACTGTGTAATTATTGTATAATGATATTGTATAATAATTATAAGAACTCTTGTTGTTGTTATTGCTGCTGCTGCTGTCATGGGAAATAATACTTTTCAGTTATTACACATTTTGATACAAATTCAAGAGCACAGCAATGCTTATAAGATCAAATAACAATTTAATAGAGGAATTATCATGTTATGCATTTAGGAATACAAAAAGTCACTGTACCACGAGTGAGTATTGTTAATAGAGCTACAATTCTGCAATTCAATGCCATGCTAAAAGGAGTAAGTCATTATCATAAATAAAATTATAAACAGTTGAGTGTAACCATACCACTGGTGTAACTATTTAAAAAATAATAATCAGATGGTGAACCTTCATATCTAAACAACAGTAAGTACATGCAAGTCAGGTGAACCCTGACCTCCTACCCCTCCCCTTTTTTATTAGCTTTTACTTAGCAGCTTATAACTGACTTGGAAAATATAACACTGCATTTTCCCAATTTGTAAATGTTTGACGCAGAAATGTGTATCGTGGAATTCTGCCATATAAAACTCATGTTATCCCATGGAGTGCCCAAATCACAGAGGTGGTTTACACAACCCTGGGTTTTCAACAAGGAGTCTGCAGACCCCTGGGGGTGCTTGAAGGTACTGTAGGGTGTCCTAAGCCAGACTTCAAATGAATTTACTGTATATAGATTTTGGAAAATATTTTAAAATCTAAAACCTTTTTTTCTCCAATATAGTCCCTTTTTAATATATGATGGGGCTCACTTGGGTGCTTTTGCATTTGGCTCAGGGTTCCTCGAGCAGAAAAGGATGAAACCATAAGCAATGAATCTACAGTTCACACTTGTGCTGTGAAGCAGCCCTTTATCCAACCGTGTTGCAAGAAAACTACATTAGTGTTGATATTTACAGCATTTCGATATTACTTGGGTAATGGCTACAACCTCCAGAACTTTGGATGTCATCCTCATCAGAACTAGTTGTCAATGACGGCTTCCAACCATGAATTGATTTGTGCTAATCTAGTATTACTGTATGGGAGTTCAAGATATCTGCTGAGATGGATGTGTGCTGCCTCTTGGGTGATTTGGTGTACTGGCGTATTTCATATTCATAGCGCTAACCCTCTCCTGACCCAACCGTTCCCAGGGCAAGGTGTCATATGCTGGTGTGAACTCCTCTAGTGTGAACTGGGTGCTAGTTGAGGTGTGAAACTAATACACTTCCAATTAGCCCCCAACGGCCCCCTTTTTTGTTCCCATATATTTTTTCTATTTTTTCTTCTTCATATTTGATAAGGGTTACTAAGAAAATATATGCAAAAAAGCTCCTCGATTCTGCATTGTTTTAGAACAACCAGCACTGGAGTGCTCCCAAGTGGCTGAGTTGGTGGATGACATACAACCTACAAGTCAACCCAGTGGACCTCATGCCTATCTGACTTACTATGTGTCAGTGGCAACACCTCAGGTAAAGCTGACCTTGAGCTCCATAATATTCAGGCATTTAACAAATACATATCCACAGTGACCTACAAAATTGCTTGCAAAAAGTTTGCCAAAGAGAAGAAGTTATCAGAGTCACAGTTGAAAGGTGTACATTTACATTACCTTACCATGAAAATCATTGCCATAGAGGGAGCAAGAGGGAGACGGGATGATTAGTCAATGAATTTCAGGATATTGTGTTAAATGTAAGAAGAGTAGACCTATTCAACCCAGAATAGATGCCTACATTTTCATTTGTTGAACCAAGATGCATATGGAAATGGTTGAGTTTTCAATTTTTGGCAAAAGACAGAAAAGTGGCTATGCTCAATCAGGAGTCAGCTGCCTGCTGCCTGTGTCCTTGGTTAGTTGCTGTCGCCGAAGGCAGCAATAAGAGCTGAAGGCACCTCATATGAAAAGCATTTGGGATGTGTTCTCTAAGGTTAAGTCTGGAAGATACACCAAATTAGAGAAGCAACGTCAATCTCACATGCCTTCTAGCGACTGTTCAGTAAAACCAAATAATTGTAAGAATTGTATTGATTTAACTCATCAATGTCAGATCAGCTGAACCCATCTAACTTCACAGTTTTCTGGCTAAGCTACATTAGTTAGCTATGCGCTAGTATAGTATGGTGCACAGCTAGCATAATGCATTCTGACTCAGATTTATTACACAATTAAAGCTTAGAGTTTTTAAACATAACTACATGGAATAACAGCCAGTTATCCAGAACTGCACAAAGTTTCTTGGCAGGGTTTGATGTGAGAAAATTGGCATATTAGGTGGTAGTTTGGAAGGAAAGTAAAAGCTGGGCATTATCAGCATAGCAGTGGATGGAAAAGCCATGTGAGGATATTATTAAGGGATTTTGTGTTCAAAGAAAACAGGAGGGTCCAAGAACGGCTCCCTGGGAGGCTCTTGTGGTACGGCTGTGAAACTACAGCTACGGCACGTCAATGGAAATGCCCACTGGAAATGCAGGATGTGTGGCTGACCTGAAATTACGGAATGTCAGTGTAAACGTCAAATTAGTCTGACCAACAGCTACTTATCAATGGAAATAACTTAGGTTAATTTTTATTTACCTTTATTTAAACGAGTTGGTCAGTTGAAATCTCATTTGCATTGATGACCTGGGGAAGCCGTGTGAGGAGGAAATGTGAGTCTTTTACGAAACCCCCCCCGTGCGTTGCATTAAAGTAGATAGGCAAGCACACGGGTACCCATTCATGTAGCACGCATGACCTTTTTATTTTTATGCAAAAGATTGCGCCCTTTAATTTGAACACAACCGAAGTTTGTACGAAGAGGAAATCTTTTTTTTTTTTAAATCTATGTAACAATAAATAGGCTATGCTATATAAAATTTTATACACCGTTTGACTTCATTCTACATTTTACACATCTTTGATTGTTTAGACAATTATAATTGACTCTCTCTCTCTCCCTCTCTCTCTCTCTCTCTATTTAAGTGCTAATTATAATACAAAAACAAACGCAAAAACATTTACTGCACAGCGTAATAACTTCTCTGCGAGTGCGAGAACGCTCTCTTTTCTATTTGCGACGTGGGGGGACTTGAAATGAACTGAGATTAAAATATTTGGTTTACATAATTATGTAAAAGCAGCCCCGCTAAAGCGGAAACACTCTGGGAATATTAATGAGGCGTGAATTACCGCTATGTGGAATTTGTTTATAATGGCACGACTCAGACTGCATGTCTGTGGGTCCTCTGCTTATTATGATTGTCCACGTTGGTAATGATGTCTACAAATAACGTTTAAATGGACCTGTAACATTGTTTCACTGAGTTCACCCCCCTAAAGGCAGAGGGTTTATAATCTGTCCACGAAGGTTTTAGAAGAGCAGTCCCTTCGTTACAGCAGCAGGCGGAGCCAAGCGATTGAGTTTACTCCAGTAGCTCGGTTAACGTCAAAACTGGTAAAACACAGAACGTAAAAAAAAATTACACGCATTTTAAACGGCTCCTGCTAAAAGAATGCAAGAAGCTGTTGTTATATTTCCTTTAACGCAGGTTGTTAAACGGAAACACGGTTGTGCAAAAGCCATTAACACGGCTCTATTCATATATTAATCTACATCTCCGTCGCCAGTAGTATTGTAGTTTTAAGTGTCATCGGTATTCTTTAGATTTGTCCTAAGTCTATGGTTGCGTGGATGAAAGTGACTAAAGAATCAATGATGACCAAAGAATGGAGTGTCAATACGGTTCTTTTATTTCACCAAATAAATATTTCAATAATTGACGCAGGTAGGCTATAGCCTCAAGGTGGCAGCGTATACTCAACTATGGATTCGCATTGAGCCATTCTTTAATTGGCCAACAGGGGCCGTACAAGCCGATATTGAAACTAAACTTGCAGAATTTGCAAGAAGTAATCATTTTTACTTTCTCAACAAATCAATATTTTATACACAGTGTATATGTATTGAAGAACGCATTTGCAAGGTTTTCTTTTTTTTTTTTGTCTGCCGAGAATATGTTTAAATGCAAAGTGCATGTGTATCCTTGATTGTTTTATGTTATTCACACCAGTTAGACTAGGTGGGTAAGAAGAGAATAAACTGAATAATTATATAACATTATGGCAATCTATGGTCTTACTTTTATAGCAGCAGTGGTGGTGATGTTACTGTATCTGTAATAAAGTGGGCTTCTTTATTCAGACTGAGTTAGAATAATGTGTCTGTATCTCTACTGTATGTGTGAGAGAAAGAAAATGAAAACAATGAAGAGAGTGTGTGAGAGCAGGTGAATGAGAGTGAGTGTTGTTTTTAAGAGAGACAGAAGGAGGAGGAGGAGGAGGAGAAGGAGGAGAGAGAGAGAAGAAAGACAGGCTCGGGGCCAGGGGGTGGGGAGGAGGGCACTGGCAGAAAAGAGGTGGAGGTGTGTGCTAAAGGCTGCTTGTTTACTGGTGGTCATGTGGTCTTTATCAAGCACATGCGGTCTATCTTTATCTATTATGTATGTCTCTAAAAAGATTTAAATTCTATGCATAACCGGATATATTTTGCTCATAACTCACCGTTTAGAGAAGTAGGGAGATACCAGTTGTTTTTTGGTAAGACAGGGTCTGGTGTTTTCCACAAGTCTGTGAATCTGAGCATTTTCGTTACTAAGCCTACCTCTGTATACAGTCAACCGAGCCTGTCGCTTCATCCATCTGTGAAATTCTACATTACAATCATTCCACAGCATCGAGGCACCGAATTGTGCTGCTACGTAAGCTGCATGTAAATATCATCCCCCGTATCCCTGCCAGAAATTTATGGACTGCAAAAAAAAAAAAAACATTTCCACTTTATTTTTGTTTTTACTATAATCTCCCCTTGCCTACACCAACCCCCCTCTCCCTCTCTCTCTCTCTCGCTCTCTCTCTCTCTCTCTCCCGCTCTCTCCATCTCTATCTCTGTTCAACCAGATCTGAGTGCTGAGCAGATAATTACAATTTCAAAACCATTTGCCAGATCATTACCAGTTAATCCCCTATTTCATCTGATAAGTCACGCGTCTGATTTAACATGGTGTCGGACAGAACTGGGTATTTTTTACATTCTGGCGTCGGTCACCTTCTGGGCCAAAGGGGGCCAAGAGGCTAAGCCTGAAGCACCAGCTGAGAACCAGCATCCTCTAGCTAGTGGTCTTTCAGAGAGAGAGAGAGAGAAAGAGAGAGAGAGCAAAATGTAAAGAAAAACAACTAGAATGGCTCTCTTAGCTAGAAGCCAGTGGCATCAATATCATAAAGGCTGGAGCTATGATCTTCAATCAAAATGTGGTTCTTATCTACAAAACTTTGCAGTAGTACTACAGCAACAGAAAACAATGACATGGGCATTATTTTATTCATTTGAAAAATATACATAATTTCTCATCTTATTTTAAGAATTAGAATAAAATAGAGCCGTCTGATGACTGTACACCTGTTACACATTTAGCTTCTTCTGTTTGGTTCAGGGTCTTGTGGTTGGGCTGAACAACATCTGAAGGTTGTTTGAGCGATCACCTGAATGCATACAACAATCTTTAGCAAAGGCCCTACAGTGGGCAGACTAGTGGACATCTATCTGGTTTTATGTCTTTCTTCCTTTATTGCCATTTTTTCTTTCTCTTCTTCCTCATTTAAGTGAGGCTAACTGCCTATGGGGAGCATTCAGTTAAATGTGGAATAGCATTCTGTCACTACCATTTGTACATCCTCCTCTTTTCTCTGTTAATTCATTTCAGTGATGATTTACCAGAGCTGTACAGCCAAGACTTATGCAATGCGTATACAAATATGAAATGTCTAGCTGCATTATTGCTTTATTATTTCAGTTAATTTCAGAACGTTTGAATGCTATAAAATACAAATTGGTAGATATTCCTTAAGTAAAGCACACACATTTGTGACAGAACAACATATGGTAATAACAGAAAACATGCAATGTTTAGTTAGGTTTATCTCTCTCTGTCTCTCTCCCTCTCTTCTCTCTCTCCAGTGATAGCGGGGATTATGTCCATTGCGGCCACTTGGGTGTTCATTTGTCATGTCCAATCAATGAAGAGGATTTACATTCCCAGCGGTCTTTTCAATGGGACAGGGGAAGAGGGGCCACCAATGGGCATCACACCAGAGTCAGAAACATTTTAACTAAAGTGTACAGCTGTCTTCTGGGGCAGGGCTGCACATGACACCTTACAGGAGATATACGCTGCTACACCCACAACCTAACAAAAATGTTCACAGTATCAAGAAGAAAAAAAAAATTATTATAATTATTATTTCTTTTTTTTTTTTTAAATACAAGCACCAGACCAGTTACCCAGTAATGTTAGTAACTATCTGCAGTTAAATTATGACCAAGCCCTCATTAATTTATTCTGTTTATGTAATCATACAGTAGGTCTGGTTAGAGCTTCTGTCACATCTTTTTATGTGTGTTTTACCAACACAAACACACACTCAATTCCCAGTTCTCCCAGAGTAACCCTGAAAGGCTGGTAGTGGGGAATCAATTGGGATCTACTGACACATCTTTTTCCACATTGTAACAAAAAAAAAAAAAAAAAAAAAACAAGAGGATATGTCAGAACATCAGCTAAGTGATGTCACTGAGGCGCTTTCTCCATTTACAGGGCTGGTTAAAAAACCAGCCCTTTCACATGTAAACACAAGGAATCAATTGCAGCATCACTTGCACTCAGTATACCAATACCAGGGCTAATGGGAAAACCTGAGCAAAGAGAGGGTCTTCGATTGCCAGTCCTCTCTTGAGGTGGTGAATTTGTAAACAAATTCTGTGGTGAGACAATCTGGCCAACAAGTATTTTGCATTCATCATAGTACATATCAGTATTGTGGCCATTTCATACAATGCATACATACAGTGCCCTCAAAAGTAAGGTCATGGCAATGTTAAATTTGTTATTTTTGCTATATACTTAAGGCATTTGGTTTTGAGGTTAAAAGATTAATATATAGGCAAAGAACAGACACTTTATTTCATGTTATTTACATGCATGTTTTACCATTTTGCAGGTTTCTGTGATGAGTACCCCCATTTTCAGCTGTGCTGAAGTTAAATGAAAAGCTGACAGTTTTTATTTTACCCTAATATTTCTTGTTTCATTCATCAAATTTAATGTGCTGGTGTGCAGAGACAAAACAACAAAAATTGTGTCACTGTCCAGATCCTTACAGACTGTGTGTCACTGTCCCAGTACTTTTTGAATCTGTGGACCCTAATAGAATATGACAATATGGTAAGGAAAGGAAACCTGAGGAAAGTTTTGGTTTGTGGAGAAGCAGTCTGCAGATTGAAAAGGTTTCAGAAAAATTCAGAGGTACTCATCTCTGAATGCTTTCTGGACATGCTCTGCAGTCCGGTGTAATAGGGCCAAGAACAAATCAGAGACTGGACAGGCTACGTTTTAAACATTGAAAAAACTCTGAATTGTATACATGGTGTCAGTCAATAAACTTGTATGCTGGTATAGTACATTAGGTAACGTGTGGAGTGAGCGGTCAACAGCACAAGCAACCGACCATTCTGGTGTTGACACCAGATACCATGTACATCCACCTGTAACGAGACGATGTTATTTCAGTGTTTATCTTACCATCTGTCAGAAGCTAAATATAAAAATATAGTACACACTGTCTGAAATTGAATATACTAGCATTGCTATTTTGATTGATTTAATTCTGTTTGGATCCCTATTAGCTGATGCCAAGTCATCAGCTGTTCTATGAGCATAACAGGGCTGGTATATGAATGTTACAGGGTAGACTGTACTGCATTGCCATGCACAACAGGGTCCTTAGTCTGAATTTGTAGGGGCCCAAGGTTGTATATATTTTCACAGAATATAGGCACTGACTAACAGAAGCAGTCAGCATTCATGATGTCTCTTGCATTGCTACAGAAACACTGAAACACTTATAAGTATATAAGGGGAGGGGGGTCTGTATTAATCATCAGAGTGACAATGCCTTTTTGTGGATTCTTACACAGTCACTTTTGCAGTTCTGTTCTATTCATTCCATTCTAATTCATTTTCCCTGAGAGTGAGTGTGACTGTACAGTATTAACTGTATGGTACTATATTTTAAAAACATAATTTCTGCATGTGTCTCCTTGCAGATTTGCAGCCTCATGGGGTATTTGTGCTGAAAATGATGTTGTTTAAGCAAGGTTCTCCTGACCTTTTCACCTATTTGAGAAAGATCCCACCCCAGAAATACCAGGGGTTCAGCCCAAAAGCGGCAGAGAGGACCGTGGTGCCATTCCTCCAGAAGCCATAAATCAGTGGGCAGCCAACCAGCCAGCCTTTGACCAATGACTCAATCGATCAGCTTCTACAGCTTCTGCTTCCATTTTATGTTTTTTTTTCCCTCTGTGTGCATGTTTAATGGAGACAGGACCATGGTGGTGGGCAGGGTGGCAGGCTCATTCATCAGACTGGGCGGAACAAAACGAAGAATGTGTTGAGGTGGGGGGGTGGTGATCGTGGGGTGGGGTGCCGTCGCCGTCACCAGCCGGTAATTCGGCACAGAGGGCCTCGTCCGTCTTGTTAGGCCATGAGTCAAAGAGGAATGTCCAGCTTCGGGATTCACAGTGAGCGAGTGTGTGTTGAGTGAATGTAAGTGTGCAATGTCTGTGTGTGTGTGTGTGTATGTGTGTATGTGAGTGTGTGTGCGTGTGTGTGTGTGCGTGTGTTTGTGTGTGTGTATGTATGTGAGTGTGTGCGTGTGTGTCTGTGTGAGTGTGTGTGTGTGTGTGTGAGTGTGTGTGTGTGTTTTGGGGTTGGTGTGTCCTCCGGGAAGACACCCGGTCAGACTAAACCAACAGTGGTGAACCCCCCACCTCCCAGGGTTTACTACCCCTCAGTGCGGAGGTCCTCCACTGTCAGTCAGGGTTTGCCAAAGTAATAAAACAGACATATAGGGGTGTGAGGACCGACTCCGCTGGGGATCCAGATGTGCAGTAAAAACGTCCCAGAAGATTGAATTTGGGCCGATCACACACAGTCGTCCACCCCAGAGAGCTGCAGGAACAGAACTGCACTCACCTGAAAAAGACTTTGCTGCTTCAGTGGCTTTTTATATCTCACACAGGAACTGTGTCCTGGCACCACTGCAGCAGCGGCTACACTGATACCTTCAGAGCGTTATTCAACTCTGCACGCAAGTGTGAACACATGTACGTGCACACACACTCATGCACACACACGTACACACACGCGCGCACACACACACTCACACGCGTGTACTAATTCATACACGTGCACCTTCACGCACGCGCGTGCGGACAGAGGCGCACACCTCCCCACCCCTGGCACACGTATCTGTGAGATGAGCCTGCAGGCCTGTTGAATAAACAGTTATTTTTGCTGTAATCCCTCCAAAGCTCCTCCTGCCACCGCGGGGGTACTGAGACGAGGGCCGTCCCTCACAGCCTCACTGCTGCCATCTCACACCCCTCCCTCCTCCTATTGATCTCCACTCTAATGTGGCTAATTTCCCCATCCTGTGGAGCCACCTGTGTGTGTGCGTGTGTGTGTGTGTGTGTGTGTAAATGTATATGTGTGTGTGAGAGAGAGAGGCAGTGTGTGTGCGCGTGTGTATGTGTGAGTGAGAGAGAGAGGCAGTGTGTGTGTGTGTGTGTGTGTGTGAGAGAGAGAGAGAGAGAGGCAGTGTGTGTGTGTGTGTGTGTGTGTGTGTGTGTGTGTGTGTGTGTGAGTGAGAGAGAGAGAGAGGCAGTGTGTGTGTGTGTGTGTGTGTGTGTCAGAGAGAATAGCAACGTGTGTGTGTGTGAAAGAGAGAGAGACAGACAGAGAGAGAGATTGTGTAAGTGTGTGTATGTGTGTGTGTGTGAAAGAGAGAGAGACAGACAGAGAGAGAGAGATTGTGTAAGTGTGTGTATGTGTGTGTGAGAGAGAGACAGACAGAGAGAGAGAGAGATTGTGTAAGTGTGTGTATGTGTGTGAGTGAATGTCTGTGGGGTTTGGGTGGGCACAGTGCTTTTCATGCATGTCATTATTTCATTAGAATCCAGCCCACACACAGTTCCTCTTCTGCAGGATACTAATCAGGTTGCTGGGGGGTTCAGAAAATACATTTTGAATCAACATATTCAGATAAAAGCTCTGCCTGAACGGATATGGATTTATTTTTTTCCCTTTTTTCATAGTGGAGAATTGGAAATCAATGATGATTGGCTGCTATTTAAAACACAGACATTTTATCTGAGAGTAGTTCCATTAAAAGCTCATAAGGAGGAAAACGACGGATTTGGTATTCAGAGACAGTCTGGTGCTGATGGGAGGGGGGAGTTAGTCTGGGTATTGAAGGATCCAGACAACAGCTGTGTGTAATGACAACTCGCTCTTGATCATGAATATGAGTCCTCCAATGTCCCAGAATGCTGTATGTCCCCCAACACAAATATAAAAGACAGGGAATCTCTGAGTCTCTCAGCAACAGTCTACAGTGCCACAGTCAGGAGTTAACTGGTCATATCATGATTCTCTTGACTGGTGCTTCAACTAAAAGTGTCACCCAGTGGTCCCCAATAATGTCATTTTTATCATTGAAATCTTGTTATCGATCTATTTTGTGGGGAGGCGTATAGCCATTTTGCGTACTAAGTGCTGCATATTACACACAATGAGATTTTAAGATGCATTCAAATAAAGTGCTAACCATTATCAAATCTGAATATTTTCCTGTCAGAATATTTTAACAGCATTTTGATCTTGCTACAGTTCTTGCTACATGGTACAGTTATTACATGTTCTTACCCAGTTACCCTAACCCTATATGTTGTTGCCCTTATGTTGCCCTTAGGAGGAAATAGAGGCAAGACACATGGGGGGCCGGAGTGGGGCGTCAGTACATTACTGAGTAGCTGCAGTTTGATACTCAAAGTCTCCACAAAAAAGGTCAACGCATTTTTCTTGACAGTGCACGAGGGCTTTTTACCAGTAGATGGTGAATCTTTAACAATGTCTCTGCCAAACACAATCCCCACTGCGTACTAAGCAGAACTATATTTTTTGTAAATGGATTCACTTTAAACACACACGCACACACACAACACACTCACAGTATCTGCTTAATTATTCTAAAGAATTTAAGGAAAAGATATAGGAATATATCCACTCTACAAATGAAATAAAGTGCAGGGATTTACATATGCCTTATTTACCCCCATTATTCGACTATTATGGAGATTATATGTGTGCATTAACGAAATACAGTTTGGTCCATTCGTTCTTTTCAGTCCCATCTGTCCTTAGTCTAAATTACAGAGACATCAGTTATAAAACTAGATTTCACATAGTATTGACATTAAATTAGAATTTGCTGTCATCTTTAGTCAGGCATAATGACCTAGAATCTTCTCCCTTTAATGTTAAAGGGCAACACCAATTAGCATAGTGTGGAGTCTGCATTGATGCTGAAAAGATCGTGAATGCACACCGACAGCTGCAATCAGGAATCCTGCCTTAATAATTAATTATGATTATCATCATTTTCAGCTGTTGCTGAGAACCATCAAATCATTTTCAGTGGGGGAAAAGATCAAGTCTAATTCTCATCATGTACAGTAACAATGTGTCTTGTTATGTCAGAAATGAACAGAGCAGTTGTTTTCTTCTCATTGGATATGCCAGTTTGACCTCTTTTGCATCTTGAAATCTATTTTTTTTCTCCTTCCATCTGGCAAGCTTCTGCAGTCATGTCAGGTGAACAATCTTCATTCAACTACTTTAAGCATGATGTACCAAGCAACTGCTCAGCGTGTTATTTTTAAGACATAAATCTTTCATGGCTTTTTTTATACACTGTTGTCTATGGGTTGCAGACTTCAGGCAGTCATTAAATGCAAAGATTTGCAACCAAGTATTATATATGATGACTATATACTGATTATGTTAATTTGTCAAATTACTTTTTATCCACTAAAATGAGGAGACTATCTATAATATTTATATATAAATGTATAGCAGTCTACACTTCGTTTGTTTCATAGGAAATTCACATAAACCTCAGAAAGTTTATATTTCTTTACCCTAAGGCCCCAAAAAGAACAGCTGGTAATGGAATACACCTCGTTTGATATGATATTTGATACAGAGATGAAAAAACTGATATTCCCAAAAGTGATGCAGAACATAAGACAGAATTGTTGAAACAAGTTTTCTGAAGTGAAGATTGAAGCTGTAAATTGTTCGTGCGCTCACTCTAAATTAAAGCAGACTCTCTTCTAAAACGAAAGAAACAACAGAGACATTCCAAATTGTGAGCGCATTGTATTTAAAAACTTAAAATCAAATAAAAAGCCATAGCATCATTTTAAACAGATCTCCCACATGATATTCTTTGGATGAAATCATTGTGTCCTGCTCTATACAGTATGTATATGGAGGGGTGACAAATTAAAGGAAAAACCAACATAAAGTGTCTTATTAAGGTGCTGGGCCACCATGAGCTGCCAGAACAGCTTCAATATGTATTGGCATAGACTCTACAAGTCTCTGGAACTCTACTGGATGGATATAACACCATTCTTCCAAAAGATATTCCCATTCCCTTTGGTGTTTTGATGATTGTGGTGGAGAGCACTGTCTAACACATTGGTCCAAAATCTCCCACAGGTGTTCAATTGGGTTGAGATCTGATGACTGTGACTCCCATCCCCCCAATTCAATAGTGACACTCTACAACATGATATGTGCATTGTGCTCAATAGCAATGTGAACACCTCAGTGCCCATAGCTGTGTGTTGGTTAGAGAAGAGGGTCTACAACCGGCTGGTTCTAGATATACACCGGGAACCCCATATTCTTTGTAATGAATGCCATGAGGTGTTTAATGACCACAATGAGTCAGGGCCTCTTCCAAAAGTTGGCATCTCCTGCAGCACAGTGTCACCATCACTGCACTAGGGCATTGTAAATTATTCAACAGCACAAAGATCTCCCCCAAGTATTAACCAAGTCCACACTTGCTTAGCTTCAGCAACTCAGCAGGAGCAGGGTGCATGGGGGTATGGTGGCTGGCATGCTACAACACATTTTCTTATCATGTAAATTAAAATAAAAACAAAGACCATATCCATTTCACTTATTAAGTAGTTGGGATGGTGCCGAATACAAATACCATATTCGGCAACACTTGAATAATGGGTTCTCTCCGAATGCTTCCTCTTCCCGAATCTGGCCAATGTTATTCGTATTCGGATCTATTTTTCCCCATCTCTTCGATGCGATTTGCTCAGAAGTATTGCTGAAGATGTATTGCACCCAGGGAAGATTTTTGATTTTTTCTTTAATTTATCCAAGCTCACGAACAACAGGTAAAGTGGGGCTTCAACAGAGAGGGGAGAAAAAGTATTAATGAACAAAAAACAACAAAACGTGTTAGCCTTACATTCTACAGCTTTTTATTTAATTAAGTAGTTCAGTTTATAATTGACTTCAGTGTCCCTTGGGTAGGGGTGGTGGTAGGGTTCATATAGTTTGTACTATGCAGTTCAGAGTAAGGATGAGCAATTATGTTTTGATCTATAAAAACATTTTGCCTATGCTTGAAACTTGATTTCAAACATACTTATTGTTTACCTCAGTGTTATAAAAACCTGTTATGGCTATATAACATTATTTTAAAATACAGCTTTAAAAAGCAAATTACCTGTTGTTAAACTGGATTATTATTTGTGTCATTGTAAAACCATGACTTTAATGCTTTAATATCTCAACAATACCAGACCCAGCAATTATAATGGTAAAAGCTGCCATAACCCATAACGCTGTGCGTTCCAGTTCAATTCAAATTTCACCACATTTTGCTGTTATATTGCTAAACCTGCATTGAATTTGTTAAAACAATGACCTACAGTTGTGTAAACAAAATTATTTTAGGTTATGAATCTGTATATGGGACTAAAAAAAAAATGATATATATGTATGGGAGGTATTGGAATATTGCCTGAGGGCTGGGATATGTATTTGAAAAATAGAGACATGTATATTGTGTGACCAGATGCAAATGTGCTGTAGGATAAAAGCTGTGTATACGTACAGTATGTGGTCTGATGAAGCAGGCTAATAGAAGCTGCGAGCCTTGAGAGTGAGGGTATGTTTCAGAATGGTGATCCACAGAATTTACGGGACATGACATTTACAGGTCAGGTATTCAGGTATTAGGTATTTACTTCTACTATGTCTCTCTCTCTCTCTCTCTCTCTCTCTCTCTCTCTCTCTTTCTCTCTGTCTCACTCTCTCCCTCACACACACACACAGACTCATTTAAAGAAAACAGCAGTTCATTAGTTCACCTCGTCGTAAATTCTCCCTCTCTGATAAGTACAAGTCTGGTGTTTACCAACAAGTCGGACTGAAATTTCACACCTATCTTCAAGGTAAATATCTGGCCCCTAAAAGATAACAGTCGGGCAGGGAAAGAATGGGGAGAGCTGAAAACCCAATTCTGGCACAGAGCGGGGTGTAAAGCGACCGAGTAAACACGCTAGCGCCGCGCGCACAGCTGAAAGTGCTTAACTCCACCCTCTCCCTCTCTCACAGTTCCCACATTGTTCGCCATCGCCCATGGCTGTTTTCTTCATGGTAATTAGACCCCATTTCAGTAAACATGGTACTTCTGAGTATGGGCAAGGGCTCGCTCTCTCTTTCTCTCTCTCTCTCTCTCTCTTTCTCGCGCTCTCTCTTTCTCTCGCAGAAAATATAGTGCACCTTCTTTATTGGCGGGGGATTTGTTTGCCTGAAAACATCCTTCTGAACAGAAGCAGTAGTATGGGCTTACAGAATGATGTACTCAGAGCCTTTTACTGTTTGGTTACGTGAGCTGCAGGGTATGGAGATCCTTTTTGTCCTGGTTTAGTGAAACAATAACTATTACATTTTCCAATTGCTTTTTTTTTTTTACATTTTTACAAATGTAAAAAAATTTTATTCAGAAAAAAAAGAAAAGAACAAAAACTTCTGGTATAATACCAGCATCTCCAAACACAGAATACTCAGAAAACATAAAAAAAGCTTTTTTTTTCTTCTTCACAAACATAATATTAATGTTTAGTTTGAAGTTAGAGTTTTGAAGCAAATGTTCATTTTTGAGTTGTTCTGTGTTTACAGTACATATAACTGCATGAGATCTATCTATGTGTGCTAAAAAAGACAAAACAACTTTTTGGTGTGACACAAGATGTTACTGAAGGTGACACAATGAAACTAAGCGGGCAGGTTTTTGTGGCTCATCCTCTCAAAAACTCCACTTGAATGTCAAAGAGAAGATTTAGGATTCACTGGAGGCAGAGCTGGTCCAGCTGTCGGGAATGGGAACAGGAAAGGGGAAGGTCCAGTGTGGTTCCGCTCCATTCCACAGGCCTCTCTGCTCGTCTTCTCCCTCGGATCACACCTAGTACCAGAACCAGGCCTGCCTGGATGACCGGGCTCCCTGAAATAACCCCCCAACCCCCCACCCCACCCCCACGGGCACGTGCACCCACACCCACCAAGCGTGCTTTGTAAATATTGACACCTGTACACCGAGCTGGCACGGAGCATGTGGCTCGCCGATGCCCCCATCTGTCGCCTGAGGGATTTCCGGTGGGGAGAGAGTCATCAATTGCCCCCCCACCCCCTCCTCCTGATGTTCAAAAAACCATTGAACACTGACCCCCATTCCCCCTCTGTCCCCTGCACCCCAAAATTGTTAGGGCTCAGACCCAAAAACTGCAACAGCTGAGCCCACCAGAACCAGGGGGCCCAGCCACCATGAATTCCTCCCCCCGCTCCGAAAAGCCCACTGAGAAACCTCCCCCCACCCCACCCCACAACCCCCGCCACTGTCACCTCCACCTTCTCAGCTCAACAGCAAACACATGCCAAGCTAATCAGCTTAGTCTCCAGGAGGGCTGACTCGTCTCTCTTTCTTTCCCCCCCATTCTTCCTCTCTCTTTCCCCGCTCTCAATATTCATGGCTCGACATGAAAATATGATAAGATATAAAAATAAAAGTAGAAATAAGTATTTCTTATGTGTGCAGCATTGCCAGAGAAAGCTTATGAATGTGAAATACATATGATACAATCAAAACTAATTGTGCCAATTATTCGATGTTAAAGATACAAGAAACATAACACATGCCTCACTCTTTTTCTCTCTCTCTCCCTACATTTCAACCTGCAGCAGAAGTCCTAGAAGCTCCACTTCTCTCTCTCTCTCTCTGTCTCTCTCTCTCTCTCCTTACTTGTAAGCGCTCACCCTCTCTCCCTCTCTTCTTCATCCAGCACAGCGGTAAGAGTCTAAACGTATTCTCGTTCACTTCACCCCCCCCCCCCCAGAGGAGGATTAATAACTAATTATGTGGGGTCACTCTTCCAGATGTCCCCTCAGATGTCCCTTTGTCTCCGCCTCACCTCCCACTCGGCCCTGTGACCTTGGGCCGCGTCGCCCCTGGCAACATGAAGTCGCAGAGCTCCCTCCAGGCAGGGCGGGGAGACAGGACGGGCGCGCGAGGGGGGCGATGGGGGAACGAGGGGAAGAGGACCCGGAGTGTCCATGTTTGGTATTCCAGGCCCATCACACGCCTGGTTAAATCCAATGAATAGATAGATCCCATCTGAGGGGGCAGCCGTGGTCATGATTCTGTATTAAACGCGGTGTCTCTCAGATCAGCAGATGGCTCTGTACATAGAAACATGCATTCATTTGGGAGGAACATCAATGGCTGGCAATGTGATCTTTTTATCTCATTAATGTTGGGGGAACATAATAGAAGAGAATTAGAAAATATCGCTGTGAAAGGAATACGTCTCAGAGAATTTGAACAATCTGACTCAGAAAGCCCAATCCCCCCCCCCCGCCCGCCCCCCCCAATCGCTGCCGCACGGTGGGTAATTACCGATTCACGGAGCTTCTCGTCGTAAGACCGTCTTCTGGGATCGGTTTTAAAATCCACAATTTAAAAGCTTCATCCTGAGATAAATCCACACTGAGATACAAAGGCATACAGAAATTGTCCTGGAGTTGGTAGGCACTGCGGTGTGAAATTACACAGTGATAGAAATGCAATTGCACCAAACAAAACACAGAAAAGAAACAAATGCTCTTCAAGAGTGACATAAGAGAAGGGGGTTTGTGCATAGAAGGCCAACCCCTCAGCCCTTTCCAATGTGATGGAAAAAGCACTTTGGTGGCTGGATAGCACAGTCCCATGCACAGCCCCTGTCTTTCAGGAATTTTTAATTCAGTGAAACTCCAACCATTTAATGAGGCTTTTTGAGTATACCAAAAAGTATAACTTATTTAATTGCTGAAATATTATGTACTCCATGTAATTGATTGATCCTATTAGATTGTACATTTTTTATCCATAAAACATAAAACTGATATATATATTTTTTCTGTTATAAATAAATATTCTGACAGTCACTTGTTGTCCTGGAGGCCTTCCCAGCATTCCCTGGGCCCGTGGCTGATTCTGCAGATGGGGGCTTTTTGCATGAGCCATGTGGAAGGCTTTCCTTCATATGCTGTTTAACAGAGCTGCCCCGCTTGTCTTCAAGCAAACAAACAGTGGATACATCTCGGTTCAGCCTCCTCAAACGGCAAGCAGTGGCTAACTGTCACGCCAAATGATTAGCACATCGTTTCTAGCTTCTGGCTGGTTGGGGTTTTTTAAAATTGTTTTGGAGATTTTGATTAGAATTTATTCATTTATAATTTTTGCATTATCTTTCCACAGAAAACTTTACATGTTATAGTGATTCAGTGAGAAAGAGAAAGGTGTGAATTAATTCAGCAAAATTTTACTACAACAGACGAAAGTTTTTATGTTTTGTGACAAACAGGAGAGACGAGGACAGTGCTTGATCCATGAGCATGAAACAACCAATCCTGTCCCTTCATTTGCAGCTGCTGTGCGGACTGTCTGTTTGCCTGCCTGTCTCTATCTCTCAGCCTGTGTGTCTGTGTCCATCAGCACATTTATTTCTGTCTGTCCATTTCTAAGTCTTTCTGTCAATGGAGGGGTTGGGGGACAGGACAGGACAAGGAGCATTAGCAAGGGTTCGGCTCCTGGATTGGGGCAGGAGGGAGGCGTTGGGGACTGGTATACAGAGCAGTGAAATGAAAATTACATAAAAGAAAATTTGGAATGGTTTTCTGGTGGGTGTGCAAAACCACTTATTGCCATTACATCATTATTAAGACATTTACAGTATGTGCCCTGTATCCTGGGCAACAGACAATACATGGGAATCTTAAGGCATAAAGCCAATTTAGTCATCTGCACAAGCAGAAAGGACAATCTACATTAATATGGCCATAAAAAAGCTGATAGTCATTTTAGTTGACATCACAATAGCAAATTTGTTTGGGCCTTTTTTGGTTGGCTCTGTCTGTCTTCCTTTGTAACACTTTACAGAGCAGAAGTTTATGAATTTATTTTCTAGTGTTGAGTCAGATCATGTAAGTGTAGTAACACCCATGCACATTTTAACAACTTATCCAAGGGTCTCTTAAATGACATTAGTAGTTAAAAATGTTTTCAATATTCTCTCCTGTTTACTGTTTTAAATGCATAATGAACTAATAAGAATCAAATTCTGGAACATGGGACATTCATTCCTTCTCTCCAAGGGCACCATCACACACACATACACAGACACACACACACACACACACACACACACACACACACACACACACACACACACATGCACACACCTAAACACACACACACACACACTCATGCATGCATGCACAGAGTTTAATCTCACAGATGTATAACTTCCCAAAGGCATGTTATTGTATAAATCATCATATGCAATGTTCTACCGCAGGGACATCACACAAACAGATCAGATTTGTTATTTAAAACACTTTCCTGAATTAGCCTTATGAAGAGACCTTGTTTACTTTTAAAATTGAACAAGCAGACAAACAAAAAGACGAAACAAAAATGGACAGTTATGGTTCGGATCATTTCTGCCTGCTTTGTGGTAAATACGTTTCAAAATGTCCAAACACAGATCTCTCTTTCAAGGGGAGAAAACGGGGCTCTTTGCAGGGAGTTTCATGTGTGGCTGTTTAAACATTCATGCCAAGGTTAGAATTTCCATTGCTAATATGAACTTTGCATAAGTGCTTAAAATGGTAGCATCCCCGTCTGTCTAGTTATTGTTTTTCCACTAAGTAAAGCAAAGCTCACAAAATTCCTGGGCAAATATAAACTTTACTTAAGTACTTACATTGCTGTTTCTCTCTCACATATGGCAGCCAACTCCACAAAGCCAGGCTGAATACCAAGCAGCGTAGCTAAGCCAGTCTTCTCTCGCAGACAAAGGCTGATGCTCTTCAAAGGAATAATGTCCCTTTAACAGCTAACAAGAGCGCAGAAAGCCTAAAACGTGACAGTGTTTGAGAATACTTAGCTTTACATGATCGGATCTCCTTAATTTTACCATGCTTTCAAAATCAGTTGGGTGGAAAATGGCAAAAAATTGACCGCACGATATATACTGCTGTGTATGCTGTGCATTGTGCTGTGTTTTTGTCTCAAAAGTTAGGCTGTATACATTCGTCTCATGGTTAACAGTTGTTTAATCTTTCTGTTCGAAAGAACATGCGCTTTAAATGCAGTCATATATAAAATTCAATGCTGGGACCAAAATGAAATATTTAACTCATATGCAAACACACCAACCACATTCTAGCAGAATATTTCTATATCATTACAAACAGAATTAATTCCTGTACATTGCTGGGTGTTCTGTGCGCGCGCGCGCGTGTGTGTGTGTGTGTAGGGTTTTCTGGTGTGATGATAAGTTTTTTTCAACTGCATATCGTTTTGTCTCCCCGTATATCTCTCTGCCTCTGTTTCACTCCTGCTCACTTTCTCCTCACTTACCCTTAAAAATCTCTGTGTAATCACAGGCAGGTACTGAAATCAAAGAAACGTGTTGTCAAAGACAAGGTTGTTTCCTAGCACCTTATGCTACCTGTAAAGTATATGTTACGAGATTTACAGTGTGAATCAGAAGTTAACAAAATTCTCCTGGAGCCAGAAGCGTTCTGGTTCAAATACCAAATTATTTAATGAGAATCTCAATTTATTCATCATTATTTATCTGCCTGTTATTCACAAAAAAGGTAGCTAACATGAGCTACCATAACAAAATATCGGGCTGACACAAAGATGCCTGACAGCAAAGCTTATGAAATTCTACAAGTGATATACATCGAATGCTTTAGACGTAATAATAAAATACCATAAAACACTCCTTTTCTCAACTTAAAGGATCGTGAACGCACACTTATGTAATGATGGCCGCTTGGCTTCCTTCTGATAGGACACGCTAATTATCTTGTTAATATATTAGCACAAAGCATTGATTGCTCGGCTAATCCAATCACTCGCCTGCTATTGATCCTTTATTGAGCGTGGAGACAATAAGCACTTTCTGTGGAGGTTGGGTCAATAGCTGCAGCAGAATAGGCTCTCTCACAGCTAATTGGCTTATGAAATAATCCAAACATTTTGCTTTCAGTCGCCGCGCCCAGATCAATGGGGAGCAGGGGTGCTGAATTCAGATGACTTTCTTGACAAGTGTTCTTTTTTCTCTCTCTTTCTGTCTCTCTCTCTCTCGCCCTCTCTCTCTCTTTTCCTCCCTGTCTCCCCCTCTCTCCGGGCTTGGAGGTGGATTTTCGGGAGGCCACGTCTGAGGTCCAGCTGGTGAGAGAGAGAGAGACGGGCCGAGCAGCTGTAGGCCATAAATCACCGGGAGCGAGGAATGCTGGGCCACACGTTGGCATGCGCTCTGTCAGCCATGAAATAAAGACATAGTGGACCAGGGGGTCAGGAGCAGCCACCAGCCCATCCTGCAGCCCCACCCTCCCTCCCCCACCGTCCTATTAAACCCTCCGATTGCACTACATTAAACAAACAGTGACAGCCCCCTTCCCACTCCCCCCCCCACCCCCACCCCTGCCTCTTCAAAGACAATATTGTCACCGCAGGTAATATGCCCGGATTTACTGCTCGGTGGTCAGGTTTGTGTGGTCCATGCACAGATCCATAATTCACAGCTTGTAACACCCGCAGCGGGCCCCCACCGTTGCCCCACCCCCCCCCCCCCAAACCCCCCCACTGTTCCCGCTGCCCCCGTGCGCTGGCGGGGGTCACCCCTCTCCCCAGGAGCGAAATCGGAGACGGAGACAGAGTGTCTCTAATGATGTAAAACATGCCTCAGTAACGTGTTCTCTGCCAGGATCTCGCCTGTCACAGAGCTCCGACTCAAATCCATCAAACACGGCGGCCCAGGATCCGCGCCGGGGGCCACGCCCCGCCCCCCTCCCCCCCACAACTCCGCCCCCTCCCCCTGCGCGACGCCGCGCGCGGAAAGCCCACCCGCAGCTCGGCTTCTTTTCCCGCTCTTTCCCTGCGCCGCACTCGCGGACGCTCTCTCTTGATCCGCGCGTCCCTCTCTCTCCCGCGCTGGCTGTCAGAGCGGCCCTCCTGCGGAAGGTTCACCGGGCCACACCTGCGCTTTCCCGCCTCCATTCTGACCCCTGACCCACGGCCGCCCCACAGGTGACACCGCCTGTCACGCTCCCATGACAAAGCTGCTAATTCGGAGGACAAGCAGGAAGTGGATTACCCAGCAGGCTTGTTTGGGCGCTCACGTGTTGAAGACAAATATAAAGCAGGTGTACAGTGCGCACCCAGAAGCGGAGTGAGGAGAATTAAATTTGAGTGACAGGTGAAATTTCACCTCGCAATGCATAATGAATAGGATTGACTGATAAATGCATAATAAAGCACTGGTAATCATATTATCCACTCTGAACAAACTCATCACTGATGCTTGATCCAATTAATAAATGTTAGGCAATTTGTTATTCAGGAGGTGAAGGGTCGAAGGGTTGCCACTGAAGTTAGAACATGTACTTCTGCTCTGTTGTGTATATTCGCATCTCAACAGTGTCCATAGCAACCTCGCAGCATATACATTTGCAAATGTGTAAAGTTTATATACTTATAAATTGGTGACTACTTTCTTTTGCTAATGTTATTTGGGGTAGGCAGTGAAGTGTACAGTCCAGCTGTCTGTCTGATGGATTTACAAAAGAACTGGTTACCAAAATCTGTGTATTCATGCACTATTAATGAATATTCAGTCTCAGCCTTTTTAATTCCTACGCTGTTGTTTATTTATCCTTTTCATTTGAAATTATCGGAATTTATCTGGTTAAAAAAGGCAGTGTGAATGCAATAATGCCATAATCTGAAAATCTGCATTGAGTGTTGCTGAAAACAGATTTTTTCGATATACAGATTGTACTGTTGTTGGCACTGGGGTCGTACTGAGTAATGATTTCCTTTTTGTTCACAACAGCCACTAGACACAAACTCACAGTGCAACAGTTGTGACACATTCATTGACAAATCTGTATTCCGCGAAGACAAAAATGTGAAACTTTCACGATCTCTCTTCGGCGGTGTTTTCGAGGTTATTTCCGCGTCTGTGCTGTCGGTCAGCAGACAACGTGTCGGCTCGCTCAGCTCGGCCATTCGCTTGTCCGCCCGGGGTGACTGAAAAGGGGTTGAGGGTCAGAGGGACAGTTAGTGTTTGACCGGCCTTATTGTCTCTGATGGCCCTATCTGTCTGACCCCGTCTCAGTGTTTGCTGCTGCCGTCGGAGGTCATCCTGGGGATCATGGTGTAAATAAGGCTCCCAGATACGGGCTGAGCAACAGTGATGCAGGGAGCCTGCTACTGCTCAGAGCAGTCTGGTGTGTTTTTATACAAACAGAATCACCTGAACTGTGTGTGTGTGTGTGTGTGTGTGTCTGTGTGTGCGAGAGAGAGAGCATGAGAGAGAGAGAGAATGTGAGATAGAGAGAGAGCATGAGAGAGAGAGAGAGAGAGAGAGAGAGAAAGACAGAGAGAGGGAGACATAAGTAATGAGAGGCGCATTGTGTGTGTTGGGGGTTGGGGGAGAGGGAGATTGAGCAGGAAGGGTCTTGGAATGGAATGGCTCCCAAACTGTGTTTTGGTTCAAGGGAGGAGTCAAGGGGTTCGGTCCCCGACTGATGAGACTAGAGTAACGTCTCTGAAATCAAAGGTTAAGCTCGGGACTGGAAAGCAGAGGTGGATTTCTTTATGCAGACATGTCTTTGATAATGAATAAAGGAGCGGGGAGGACATAGAGCTTATCAGAATTAGCTGGGAGACGCCTTGCCACCCACACCGATGGTAACAGTGACCAACATTCATCGCCCTGCTCAAATTCCTCCTGGCCGCCCCGATCGTGGCGTGCTGGTGTTGCTCCTGGCACCCCCTTCTGCCCAGTGACCCCTGGCGGAACACAGCGTGTTTCGTAATGTTATACATCCGTTTGACCCACCCTCTTCTTCTTTCTTATTGCTGCAGTTCAAAGTGGCACACAATACCACCAGACCAGGCGATGTGATTACACAGAGATCATCTGATTAGATCGGGTGAGCTTTTACTGCTTTTATGAGTCACAAAATATCCTCCATTGGTAGATGAGAGAGAGAGACAGTGAAAGAGAGAGAGAGATAAAGAGAGACATTATAAATGATCCATCATAACATTGGTTTGCCAAAATCTATTTTCAGACCTCTAATTCCCTTTAGGGAGGGATGAAGCTGTGTGGCCCTACCTATTTACATTATTGTCATAAAACTTGCTGTTGCTAATATCATTACAATTTTTCTAACACGGTCTTTGCATCCTCAAGGTCAAAACTTGAGAAATACTTAATTTTTGTCATCAAGATTTGATTTGTTTTTTGCTTCTCATTTTATGTCATGCTGCTAAAGCACTGCACTTGAACTTGAGAGAGAGAAAGAGAGAGGGGGGGAGAGAAAGATCAGCCCCTGACGAGCCTGACTGTGTTGGTTTGTTGAATTTAGGACTTGCCAAACTCTTTTCACCGGAATCTGGCGATGATGGCAGTGACAGTTTTATTGTCGTTCAGGGGAGTCCAGACCCTCGACTTCAGACACTCCGTGTAGCGGGCGAGGCGGTGGAGAGAAGCGCACAGCTGTTATTTTGGCAACAATTAACGACCGTCACACCACACTGTCATTTGATATGTATTACCCTCAGAGAGGAGGGGAGCGTAAATAACAGGCATTAATGAAGCTGATGATTAAACTCGAGACACAGGGCTCATATTTTTAGCATCTGTCATCTCATTCAAATACTTAATGCATTTCATTGAAGCAAGAATCTTCATAAGCTATGCAGACAAAATATCTTGTCTTTATACACCCTGTACTGCATTTTAAATTTTAACAAGTCTTTGCAGTTTAAAAGTGTTTTTATTGGTATAGCATAGCTACTACTGTGTAATGACAGTGTTATAGATGTTGGATAAGAACCAACAGCAACAGCAGTCACAAAAGACAAGCATGAAGACTTCAAAAAATGTACCTTCATGTCACCGTATGTGTGTTGTGTTACAGGAATGAGGTATTTAACTTATCAGGATTCATGTGTGACCTAGAATGCTTGTGTCAAGTCAGATGCATGTAAAATGAGTAGATAAGAGCACTCTTGTCCTTGCCCCCCTGTTCACAAATGTACACATTCCACTTTTAGATGTACACTCATAACATGGTGAAAGAACAAGAATGCATGCATCTGTCAAATGTTTATGTGAAAATTACACACCTTTGCCATGGCTTCATTAAAACCCAGGTTAGAGCTGACAATCATGTCTCTCAAGGTACCACTGTGCCTCCAATGACCACACGCCAGAAGCATTGAAGCTAAAGTGTGTACGATCCTTCAGTGCAGTAGCCTGTGAGCTAGTGACTATTTCACACCCTCTAGCTAACATCGAAGGAAAGCTTTATTTCTCACCAATTCAACAGGTAGCCTGTGGGCATCTGACATGTTGTCGGGTTAGCAGTGGGACACCAGTCACCTTCAACCCACTCTATACCTGATGGCGCAAAGCCAACTGTGAACACATCACAACTGACTCTTCATAATAGGCCGAAGACATCGCTGAAGGCCAAAGCCCAGTCATGTAACCAGGCTCCAGACTTCGCTTGTAGTGAGCACCTTTACCAGCAAGGTCACAATGAAACTCACTGTGATCCCATCAGGTACTTTCTCTCATACTCATTCTCCAGTCCTGGCAAAGTAGTGGTGATTACAAAGATCGGGGTAATCCCAGAAGGCATAGCAATGTCCCGGGCAAGAGGAGCATATAAATACCACAGAGACGAGCTGCATTATGCCAGCATTTACAGTGACAGCATTCTGTTTAATGATCTTCAGGAACAAGAGGGCAATGTTCGTCTTCCTGAGATCGTGGCACAGTGATAGGCACCAGACGAATCACGGCCCATGCCAAATTTAAAGCCTCTGGCAGCCACTGTGTGGGATACATGCGGAACTCAGCGTGCTGTCTCGGAATGGGGCCAGCAGTAAAATCATTCAAATCCCTCGCTGCAAAAAGAGAAAATCCAACTGGAGCCGGAGTCTGAGAGGGGAAGAGGGAAGAAGGGCCCATTCTGTCGGCAGAGTCTGCCGATCGAACGTCTGTAATGAAGGCTGTAATAGGGGACTGGGGAGGAGCGGGGGAGGGGGTTGTCCAGGGCAGGGGGGAGTAGGGCAAGGGGTGGTGTGGGGGCAGACTGATTCTCTGAGCAAACACAGCAAACAATGTGGTGATCAGTGTTAGCACCTGAGGACACTTTCCCCTACCACCCACAGACAGACAGACTCACACAGCACACACACACACACGCACACACACACACTCTTTTTTTCTCTCTCTCTCTCTCTCTCTCTCTCTCTCTCAGTCTCTGTCTCTGTACATGAACTTGTACGTGAATGTGGGTGTTTGTGCAAACATATGCATGTGTTCATGTTTGCATGTGTTCATGCAACTTGGCGCTAGTACTCAGGTAACCCTGGTAGAGTGACAGAGCAGCTGAGGTCTAAATTGGGGGGGGGGGGGGGTTAGATGTAGACAGATCAGCATGATGACTCTATTGGGGTGTCTGAGGAGCTGTCAGGACCGTCACTCTGGAACCAGAACTGGTGAGTCAATATTATCCGATTGTGCCAAAAGGAGGAGGGGTGGAGACACCATGTCACAATCATTTCACCACATAGCTGGCTAATTATAGATCCAGTGTATCTGTGGAAAAAAAGATTTTACATGTACAGACGTAAATACATAAGAAATGGTAACTATCTGTTTTGGTCAGCGTACAATCCACAACATTCAAAACTCCGTTTGGTGATCTTGTTTTCTAAACAGAATGTTGTATGTTATTAAGATGTTTAAAGAATCATTCAATCTCAATGTACTTTTTAATAGCAAATTAATTCAAATGCAGTGAACAAATCAGGACAAACGATAAATCAAAAAACATTTTTTTTTACTAGCTATCCACTAGATCTCACATATAATTATTAAGCAAACTAGCTAATGGGTAAATAACTATCACACCTGTATTATAGCTGAAACTGCCTTCATTTTATATTTCACATATAATTAGGGAAATTATATTTTAAAATACCATGATTAAAATATCACATGCTGTAGTCTACTGCAAGTCAGATATTACCATAATTTCATGAATCAATGAGAAATTATATGCACTAATGCTGTTGAATTTAAATGTGGTAAATGGGCTGATTTCAAATTCGAATTACAATTCTGAATCACATCTCCTAAGAATCTGTTTTGATGTTAGCCTACTTATACTAATCAGTAAAAACCGCCACCACCGCTGGTTTTCCTACATTGATATTTCATTTTAACAATTAATTCGCATTCTGGCTTCTGTCCTTGGCTGACTAGATGAGTTCTTCATGAGAAAGTTCACTACCTTTCTAAATGTAATTAGCTCCCATTTCAAGTCTTAAACGTCTGAGATTTCAAATGGAAACATATACCATTTCTGTTGGCTTGTAGCACAGAATCTAGGTTTTACATAAATATTACATGTACAGTACTGTGAAAAAGTCTTAGGCACCTATAAAAAATGCAGTGCAGCTAAGATGCTTTCAAAAATAATGAAATGAGAGGTTATAAATATCGAAAAAATACTATAAAGAGCAGTAAATAGTTAAAAATTAAATTAAATCAATTTTTGGTGTGACCACCCTTCGCCTTTAAAACTACATCAATTCTCTTAGGTACACTGTCCTGCGGTTTCATAAGAAAATCAGCTGGTAGGTTGTTCCAAGCATTTTGGAGAACTTGCCACAGTTCTTCGGCAGATTTTGGCTATTTCGCTTGCTTCTGGCCTTCCAGGTAATCCCAGAGACCCTTGATCAAGTTTTTATCTGAAAAGTAGTCTATTACTTAAAATATTACTTTATTTAACAAAATACAAAAATGTATCTGTAAAATTTCATTTTTTGGAAAATTCATGTTTGGAAATCTCAAATTTGCTCTTTTCTACTGACACACTAATGCAGAAAAAAAAATAAACATCTAAGACCAAATATATACTATATATTATATTTAAAAATCTAGGGTGCCTAAGACTTTTGCACAGTACTGTATTTCTATGGTATGAACCAAGCCATGGGCGTGGGATTATAGGGGTGGTTTGAAATGTTGTTTCTCTCTTGTTCTGTGCATTAAATCAGTGTATTGTTCAATACATGAGTCAAAATATAACATGACCTCACAGTTATTGACTCTCAACTGGTGCAGATGAGTTGCTTTTGAATTCTCAAAACCAGTTGAGAGTAAGCTTCCTTGCTATGGTATATCCCAGTGTTCTAGGAGTAAGGGGTATATGACTACTACTGTACCATCTCATGAAGTCCCTATAATCTCCACATGCCTGCTCCCCCAACATCACCATGAGCACCCACCACTGTCTCCATCCCAACTGCATTTGTCTGCTGAGCTGCAGTTCTAACCCTCCACCCCAGGGGGCAGCTTCTTCCTCCATTCAGAGCTAAAGACATACACATTCTGTATTTGTATGTATTTGAGTCAGAGGGAGGGAGAGGGAGGGAGAGAGAGAGAGAGAGAGAGAGAGAGAGAGAGAGAGAGGATGTGTATGGATTAATGGCGTATGGGGAGAAAGATAAATATTTGGACCAGAGTTTAACAGACAAGCGTGTCTCTGAAAGAGAGAGAGCCAGAGAGATAATATACTGTTCTTTGATTTGTTATGTTTCTTCTTACCTGGTTTATTATTTCAGCATATGCTTCGGCAACAGGAGTGTACATATACTAAAGTTTTCTGAAGTGGGAGAGAAAGAGAGAGAGGGACATACAGTAGAGATAGGGAGAGAGAGCACATGTTGGGGGTTGACACTTGGCCTACAGCTCTTTCAGTTATGCAGACTTCCTGTCTGGACCAGGGTGTGAGGGGACCAAGAAGGTCTGATTCCCACCAGTGGCCTTTTTAACACGTCTGTGGACACCACAAAAACCTGCCACTCCAGAAGTAACATTTTAAATCCGCAGAGGCCCAGACTGAATGTAGACTGCAATCTAGAGCGGCTGAAGAATTCCGACCCAAATTCCTTCACATTTCCATTCTCGAAGTAACCCCTGTCCGTGCAAAGGGCTCGCTCTCCACCATACTGGGGCTTAAGTGGCTAATGTTAGCCCACCCTATCAAATTCATCTCAGCCAATACATACATACACCTCAGGAACTGACCTCGTCCAGTCCAGATGTTTTTACCATTTTGAGGCAGGGGCCTCAGGGGTATATACTGTCTACAAATTTTTTTTTTCTTTGGATAAAAACATTTTTAAAAATATGTGACAATCTCCCAGGTGGTAGTGCTGTACGCAAGTAACCTTGCTCTCTCTCTCCAATGTATGTCAATGTGCACCGAAGAAAGTTCCATAACTTTTAGCACAGAAAACATTACGCACATTCAAGAAATCATTCTCATCTTCTTTAAAAAATGTGTCAAAAATGGCACCATATTTTTAAACAGGTGTCAAAAAGTTGAATTGAAACTTGGAAAAAAACAGCTTAATACAGAGGCTTCTGTCCAATTACAAATTAAAACAGCTGTCGGGTCATTCATTTTCAAACTTAATGACATCATCATTAGGAGACATTTGGTTGCAACATCTGCCATTGCTTCTCAATAATAAGAGACAGTATAGAAAGATGTATTGGTATCGAGTGCCTGATCTAAACAGTGCCATGGAAAATGTGTTGAATGAATGGAGGAATTCTCAGGCTTTGGAGTGTTTTTTTTTTTTTTTTTTTGAAAAGTGCATGCCGGGTGGATTTCCCATCAGTCTCTCTGTGAGTTGTGAGAAACAGCGTACAGTCTACACTGTAGCCAAGCCCTGTGAATCTTCCCCCATGAATTTGGCTGACATAAGTGGGGAAAATTCAAAATACAAAATTCACCTATAAAAGACAAAGAGGCATAACTTTGTGCCATTCAAGCCAGGATCGTGTTTCTTCCCATTCTTTTCAAATTGGCTAAAGAAAATACAGAGGTGTTTTTAAATCTCAGGTTCGGGGACTGAAAGGGAAGAGAAAACCCAGACAGGTTTACACACAATAACTGAATCCAGGTGGAGTGGGCTGAGTTTTGGAGGATCCCCGTGAGCTGTTTTAGACAGTACCCCAGGTTGCCCAAGGCCCAGTCTAGCATTGACTGCACTGCTGACTGGACCCAGTACTCCCCAGTCAGTCTTGTTAGCATAATAAACAGCATGGGGGAACACTGTTTGTGCAGGTGGGGGCTCCTGCTGTTAGCCCACCCATAAATCTACAGCCAAGGTGTGTGACTGTGGTTGTGTGTGTGCGTGCGCGTGTGTGTGTGTGTGTGGAGGACAAGGAGAGGACCGCTTTGTGAGTCTGTGTGTGGCCATTTGTATTTGTGAGTGTGTATAAGACTGAGTGTGTATGGGAGAATATGTACTCATTGTATATACTGTATGCGCTTGTATGCGAATGCAAGACTTGCATGGGTGCGTGGGTATGTGAGAGTATGAAGCCATCTTTGCACATATACATATGTGTGATTCATTGTATATGTGCAAATTAATGTGAACCTGTGCACGTGCATCTGTGTGTAAATGTGAGACTGTGTGTTTCTACTACAGCCAATTCCCTGAGAGCATTTGCTCCAGCTTGTATGTCCACATTCCAAAGTGGTCTTATGTTGCCTTGCTAAAACGAGCAGAAAACATGTGTTATGAAAAGACATCTCATATGTAAGAGTTTACACTGATGCATAATGGTTTACACTGTGTTGGGACCAGAGAATATTTATTAAAATATTATATTGTAGATGTGTGCTGGAACCCAAACACCTCGTAACCATTCAAAAAGCTAACTTTACTGAGCGGTTTATGTTTTTTTATTTCTTAGGTCAGACTGTTTTATTTTACTATTGCACCCGATAAAGAGGCAACACGTCTCTCCTCTGGTTTTGGGACTGAGGGGAAGATTTAAGATTTCAAGATCAACTGTTGCACTGGCAATCCTCTGGTCCAGAATAATGAACCAAGCGTATTCACAAGTCAAGTCCAAGTGTATGTATGTATGTCAATGTGTGAAAGTATGATTATGTGTTTGTGTGCATAAATATATCTATGAGTGTGAGTATGTATATGCATTTGTTTATATGCTTGTTTATATACCGAGAATTGTTGTGATAGGTTTATGCATGCTTACCTCTTCCTTGACTGACTACTCCCATCTCCCCTATCTGACTCCTCCCCTCTTCCCAACCAAGCTCCTCCTCTAGTGCCCTCTCCCCCCCTCCCCCAGCTCTCTCTCTTTGTCACAAGACAAACAGATGGTTCCACATCTGGAATACCTCAGCCAAGACCCTTAATTGACTTGCAGTGAGCCCGTTTGTCTTATTCAAGATTCAGACTGTTCTCACTTGCACTGCTGACGCAGTAAAAAATTTGGGAAGAATTACACACTTGAAGCAAACAGAAATGCACTTTCAATATAAAAAATGCATTTTCTGAAGAAGCAGATGGTAGCAATAATGTGCAGACCACATTAGACATGCTTTCTGTACCACATTGCTTCAAGAGACAACAAATGAGACACAATGCAATTGTTTTTAATAGTTTTTTAAAGACTACTTATTTATTACGCATTGGTTGGCCTGTAGTTAGTGTTCTTTCCTTGTCTCTGAAAAATTATTTGGAATGCCACAGTGAAAGGCAAGCAAAACTGAGTTCACAGAATTTCAGTAGGCCACATTTTGTCTGGTTAACATTCTGCAAGTGCCCTAGCCCTAACCCTTCCTCCTGGCCCCCACCGCCCCCCCTCCCAAGCCCTGTACACCTATATACTGTGCCTGGGCAGTGGACCATTAGATTAGTTCTCTGAAGCATTTTTAAAAAATCTCATACAGGATTACTTGCATGATAACCCATTCCATGTCAGGTAATGAGGGGCAATAGTGCAGGCATATCAGAAGTACACAGTTGGCACCCCAAATGATCATTGGTTTCAGCTCCAGTTGGTGCATTCTGAGGTTTCTGTTCCAAACCCTGGAGCAAAGTACCAGTACTTATCCCAAACTGTGCAAGCTGTAGATGTTACACCCCAGCTGCATAAATGTGGGCAATGTGTCCAAAGTAAACAGCACTGCAATTCACCGTAGGACAGAAAAAGCAAGCTCAAGGCAAATAAATAACATCCAAAAAGAGTTTCAAGAGAGAGCAGTATCCACAGAGGTACAAGTTATGACTGTAAATTTGTAAACTGTCCTGTCAAAGCCAGCAGTTTGTCGTGGCCATAAAACACTGGGATGAACACTGCTGGTGTGTGAAAAGTGAGAAAAGAAGCCTCAACAACAAACACACACACACACACACACACGTACACACACAACGATCACACATAACTCACATAACTCTGGCCACCATTTTATATCAGTATGAATTCACACTCCTGATTGGCCAGACTTACCTCATATCTTTCAGACAGCGCCGATTTCCACAGTAAACTCACATTTATGCAGTAAGTACGGAAATAAAAAAATGCATCACAGACATGGTAATCATGAAAAAACAACAGCTATAGGTTTCAGTCAAAATGCTTTTTTTTCAACTTGACAAAGAGTGTAAGAATGAAGAACAAACTGAGTGAAAAATTGCATTTGGGCTTAAGTGTGAATGAAGTTCAAATAAAGACTATAATTTGATTAAAAAGTTTGACTTTTGAGTGCCAAACATTTCTATGAGTTTGCATGTTGACTCTTTTTGAGTGCAGTGGCTTTCTTCGAAGAAACAAAAAAGCCTCTGCCTTCAATTGCCTTGAATGAACAAATGAATAATTTCAAATAATGGTGCAATCAAAATTATGAAATTAATCCGAGTGGTTCCTCAAGTGAGATACAGACTGAGAGATACACAGAGAGAATGAGAGACCAAAAGTATGAATAAACTATGGCAAACGGTGCACGTAAATTAGTCTCAAATTCACCAGAGATAAAGGCAATGTATTTTAAAGAATCAAACAGCTGAGGAGGCAGTATCTTTGGCAGTATTCACCAATGGGGAGACATTTTTCATCCAAGAGAACCTCCCTGTGCCACCAACCCCCACCAAGTGACCCTCCCAAAACTGCCCACAGCTCCTCTACCAGCAGACGTTACAAAGCACTTTGATTTAACACGGTTTTTAATGGATATAGTTAAAAATCAGCAGTGGAAAAAAGACAAATAGTGATACCGGCTAGGGCTAGATCCCCACTCAGAAAAATGCATTCATGACATGGAGTTCCTCTGTTTAGCAGTCAGGCCATCTTTCACATTTTCAAATGGAAATCTTTTTTTTTTTATCAACAATAATTCCTCTGATTTTCCAGCGAGGATGAGTTTGGGGAAATATATTATCCTGGTAATTGTGCATCAGTGGCAATGTGCAGACACTCTTGTCTCTAATTACGGTGTTGTGAAAAAGTATACCGCTACAATTAAACAGAGCTGAAGACTACTTCAGATAATCTCAGACCGCACAACCAGTGCCATATGCGAGAGACTATATGAGAGCAACCCCGGCTGCTGAAGTTTAATTAGCTTTGGAATGGTTTGTCCAGATGAATGATTTTTTTTTCTCTCTCTCTCCCTTTCAAAGCATCCAATTTGTTGTTGTTGTTGCTGCATTTTGATTGTAGTCGTGTCAAAGAGGAGCGTGAGGTATTTTGTTCTCGAGCTCCTCGCTATAAGACGCCCACACCGTGTCCTTTTCACCTGGGTGCACACAGTTAATTTAATGCTTGTTTTGACTGTGCAATCTCCAAAGCATTAATTACAAACTGTGTCCGTGTGATGATGCCAATCATGTGATCTCAATCAGCGGGTGCTGCTGGACCTGCACTGGTAAATAGAGGTCTGCCGTTGTAGGCGGCAATGTCTAGTTCAATGTGCCATCACTATCTATATCCATAATTTTACATCTCTCCACCTGTTGTTTGTGTGAGATGCCCTGGAGGTGTGACCACGATGCACATAACCTCCTGAACCCTTTGATTGACAGCCTATCTTTGCTCAAATATATTTGTTTATTCTCAAACACTTATGTGCTTCACTGGAAGCTGGACTTCTCTCTTTGCTGGAATTTGGAAGTGATGATTTAATGCTTTGTAAGCAATGAAAGCAACTGAATCCCTGTCAGTGTCTACTGGAGAAACAGAGATAAAGCATTGCTCCTGGAATATCTCAATCTACACTAAACAGCGTGTATTGAACACACACTGACTTGCATTCCTATGTCGGACAACATACATATTAGATTCAATAGAAGTGATAAAGCCAGTTTATACTGAAGAAATTTGTTGGCACATATTATTTTCCATTACTCCCAGCTAGATATTTGTTAGTATGAGGTTGGTTAGATGGCATCTTGTGTTCTCTTGTCACAGACATCCGTGTACATTTGCATAATCCTGTACTGCATGTCTGCACGATTGTAAACACACCAAAACATGTCAACCCCTCCGTTAAACTAACCAAACAGTTCCCTTTTAATGTTGTGATAAACTTTAAGCAAAGGTTTCAGTGATGATGATGAGTGCCTTAAAAAAAGAAATGATGAGAATCCCTTCCTGGGGGGAGAGAGGAAGGGAATTCGGTTACAGGATCCGGCATTAGCGGAGAAAGGGTTGTGAAAATAACACCCGGGCTCAAGCTGTTTATAAACCGTGCGTGAAATTGGGAACAGAGGGATTAATGAGACCGTAAAGGAGCTTTAGAACTCGCGCCCACGACGCGGGGAAGTGTGTGAGCGGAGGCCGCCGCTCGCACAAGTGGCCGAGGTAGACCGTCGTCAGTGGTGACGGGGGGGGGGGGGGGGCAGGGGGGCAGCGCCGGGTTTACTCATTGAGCGTGACCCCATAAACATTCAATAGGGACTCAAACTTCAGCGAGGTAACTCGAGCATGATAAAGAGCGTTCATTGAAAATGTGTTTCTGACCAAGGATTGCTGGATGAATTCGATAACTTAAAAGCCCTTTTGAGTGTCTTTAGAAATCCGGGGGAAAAAAACATCGAAAAGAAAGCTGCACGATGATTTCACCATAAGGCAGTTAGTTTCATTTGTTCCCATTAAGGCAAAAAAATTTTTTTAAAGCTAAATTCTTTAAATCTTAATTTAAAAAATGAAAAAATAGAATAACCGAAATTAAAATAGCAAGATAAAAAACCACAGTGTATTTCTTCAATTTATTCAGTCAGCGAGCTGACTGGAGTAAGACAAAGGTTGGCCGCAACAGCAGCTGACTTTCAGTCCCATGATTCATTGTGACATCAGGGCAACTCCGGCAGGCCACCTCACAGCCTGGCCTGGAAATATGACCTTTAACCCCAATGAAGTGGCTATATATGCTCCATTTCCTGTGTGGAAGCAGTTGTGAGAATTACCAAGAATATCATATTGTGTTGTTTGTATACCCACACTGTTTACTCATATTCCTTTGAATTTTGACCTTTCGACCCAACCATTTTGTTCAGTTTCAGCATGCCAAATCTAGAAATGTGATGTTTCATATTTCCCATATCCGAGTGCCATTTTGCTTTCAAAGAAATAATGGATTTAGTTTCATAAACACTAACATGTCATTGAAGTTCTGTGAAATACTTTAAAAACTACATGTTACTGTATACAGAATGAAGCTTCTTTTACAGGTCAGTGTGTATCTGTATATATGTTTTGTTTTTCTCTGCATGATGTTTTATGTGACAGAAGTTTCGACTGTGGCATTTTCTGACATTTAAGTATATAGGCACACCTTTTGAAGAAAAGGAATATTAAATCTGCAAAGCAATCAGGATAATTTCCAAAACAAATACTTACTATAAAGTTTACTTTGGCAATGAAGATCATACTTTGGAAAAGTTGGTATTTTTAACATCTGAGTTAGAGTTGGAGCACCAAAGTGGACATGCTAAACATATGTTTGAACACCAGCAGACACCAAAGATTACAAATAGCAAGATGAGGCTGGCAAAATCTTCAAACAGCTATCAGAAAACAGAAAAGCTTATGAAATGTTTTCTGGTTTCATAAGAAAAGAGAGATGAACCTATTGCTATATTTACAAGTCAAACATGACAAATTGTTGTCTTATTATTATGGATTTTTCACAGTGGGTGAATTTTTGGGAAGAAACATTACTTATGCAAAAAATATGTTTAATACCCAGAGAAACCCATTTTCTTTGGAGGAAAAGAAATTTGGCACTGGGAGTTTGAGAGGTTCGGTTTTAAAGCCATTTGGTATCATCCAATAAAAAGCCTAGCACCATAATGGTATACGTTTAGGTAAGTGAAAATTACGAGAAAAATTTCATGAAGTCCATCAGGGCACATATCTGCTTAGCTGATGAAACAGACCCACTCAACTTTTGTTCCGTCTCATGTGGCATCTGCCAGTGTTAGATCTAGCCAGACGCTCCAGCATCTGATTCATTTGATCACTGTCCTGATTGAAGAAATTTAGCTTCTACCCCAATTCTGATAATGCTTGTAGTTCAAACCAGCTGGAAATCCCTGCTAGCCCAAAGGAAATAATAACATTAAATTCTGCAGGGAAATTCCAAGTCTGTTAAATTTTATTATTGTTTTTTTTACACAAAATACAGCTACACACAAAATGCTCAAACATAAAAATAAATAAAAGAACTATAGAAAATATTGTACGTGGGCCAGGCTAATTTGTCTGAGTGTGTGTTTGTGTGAGTATGCAGATATGTTGTGTGAATTTTATACTCTCTGAGAACTACGAAGTGCGTAAAAATTTGCATTGGGCAGTTATGTACAAGGTCTAAGACATCCCTGACATTAAAGAATTAGAGCCCCTTGTTATCTTTAACAATGGGTCTCATTAAAATGAATCGAAATGTGTGTATATGTATTTAAGGAGCATTAAATCAAACCTAGGAGGTTTGTTGTTTTCACAAAATGGGTGGTGGTTTGGGGGGGCGGGGGGGGGGGGGGGTACAGGATCCCAGCTGCACCCCTCGATCAGAAATGCAGAAGACGTTTCGGGACGTGCTAAATCCTTCAGGATCTGTAGATGGGGCCACACCCCAGCGCTCCAGTATCCCGCATGCATGCGGCCCCAGCCCAGCACACGGGAGGGTGAGGATCTGGAGGAGGGCAGGTCCAGCAGAATGCCAGAACAGGAGGCCTCGGGGGCCCGTGTTAATGTGCAGGGCAGAACACATGCTAAAGGCTCCTAAGCACCCCCAAACCATCTACAAGCGCATTCCCCAGGGCGACAGCGGACCCACGCCCTTCCACCGTTCACCTGTTAGGCCAGCCCCGGCTCCAGTACAATCAGGCTCTCTGGTTTCTGCACATGGCACATGTTAAAGCCGGCAGTAAACAGCGGTGGATTAGCCCCAATCTGAATTTGCACTTTTCTTGGGGGTTGGGGGAGTGACAGAATGAAAATGAGCATACATAGAAAGTGTGTGTGTGTGTGTGTGTGTGTGTGTATGTGTGGAGGGGGGGGGTTATAATATGTGCAGAGTTAGATATTTTGTTTTTCATATTTTTTTAATTTTTCAGTTTGCATAGAGACTGAAAAACATGAACAAGAGAGAGTGGGGGCATGAAGACATCAGTGTGCATGAAGGCTTTTATAAACATAAAACAATTTTGTGAATAAGTGGACCCAAGATATGCAGTTATTTTGTTGTTATGTATGAAATAAAATCTGTGGCATGATAAGACAGGTTGTATTTGGAGGAGATATATTTCAAGCACACTTTTTTGAAAAATATATCCTTCAAGGAAAATGTTTGGTTTGACGTACAGTCAGCAGTTCATTTGAATTGTGAGGGTTAACCTAGGTTCTGTTTCCAACCAAAAACCAGAGAGTTTTTTTTTTTTTGTTTGAAATGAATTTGTTTTCCCTGATAATTGCAAATATACTGAACAATTTTTACTCGAGGTTCAGCAATTGCAGACAGAATCTTGTCAAATTATGTTTAGGAAGATAAACATGAATAATTGTATTTATATGTCAGTGAAATTGAAAGAAAGGTTGATTGAAGCATTTATCTATAAACACAGAAAACATCACAAGCAGCTATGGCAGCTATTTATCACTGCCTGACAGAAGCTTGGTTTGGAAAAAAAAAAATCACAATGATGTCACTGGTTTAATGTCAAATGACACCAGCAAGAAATGTCCTTTCAAGCATACACATCCCTGGTGAATTATAAGTGAGTTCAGCAGTCAATATTTTGACATTTCAAGCCTATTTTATTCTGGGAAAATTGTGATTGTTTCATCATCGTCATTTCAATCTGTTGAATTTTAATTATTGTTCTTTGGTTTATGGGAGCCAAAGTAAGGCTTCTCAACATGTCTATTTAAGTTTCCAGAAGATATCCTTTGCTCTAATTTGTGTTGGTGCTAACATAAGATAGATATTTGCATACAAAAAGGGAGATTTAAAAATCATTACCACGGCTAATTAAGTAATAATTTAGCAAGTCGATCTGCATGTGATTCTTGAGTTTTCCCAGGAAATGTTTCAATTAAAGAGGATATACACAGACTGCAGACAGAGTAGACTGACTTCAGTGACTCATTATTTCATTTTTTTTTTCATTTGATAGGGGACTCTTATTCTGAATTGGAGGCAGGTTGAGTTTAGTTATGAGACAGAAAAGACAAAAAAATTGCTGCTTTTCAATGGTGACAACTCAAGAAAAAAAAACCTCAGCTATCTGTCTTTTTGCTCACTTGTGCTAGTACAGTTGGCTCCAGTATAGGTGTTTCAGACACCCATTTTAATATCAATGGTAACAATTCAGTCACAATACAAAGTCAATCATTTTTTTCCACAAGAAAATGTAGGTGTTTTTCCTTAATCTAATGTCTTTCCATATGCCAATTTAAGTTATTGTGCTATTTGGACAAGACAGCAATCATTTTTGGATGAATCACAGACAGTTTGCGTCACTACCGGGTCACTATATCTAACATGCTTAGTGGACGACCGGACGTGTCCCTGTGCAGTCTGTGGCTTCAATTATTGCAACATGGCAGCACCCACAAACTACTTCCCGGGCTTATAAAAAAAATGCTTTTCACCAAGCCCATGGAGAGTCAATGGATGATGTCACAGTGACTTCTATGAACTCAACCAATGGGTAGGAAGTTAGGGAGCAGTTAGGGAGGAATGGAGCCGACCAGCAGAGAGAAGTACCGTACTGCCAGTCAAGTGCTCATGTTGAGCATGTAGGTTCCTGCTGGGTCTCACCTTGTTAAGATGGCAGGTAAGCCACCTGCAAAATTACACCTTGTTGGGCCATTTCCCATATGTATACAACATCGAGCACAGCTTGGTACTTTTCAGGGTTTCCCACAGAAATAACAACAATGGCCACAGACCATCACTCCTTACAAACATTCATTTCTGCATCCTCTGACCTCATGTAAACACAAAGGGGTTTGATCCATTGGGAAAGATACCAAGTGCAGTACATGCTGCTTATTGTAAAACAGCTGCAAATGCTGTTAGTGCTTATGATGGGTCGTTCAGGAGCCAGGGGTTATTTTAGAAAGACTCCGTTAAATGTACAACAAAAGAGCCATTCATTTGGCTCCCCTAGGCTACGATCCTTTGCAGCAAAAGTCAAAGCAACAGGTTAAAACATAGAGATGACATTTGGCAAGTGTGTTTTCCATCCATTCAAATAAATTCTTCAGGGAAATATAGCCCACCAAACTGATGTTGCTATGAAATGCCGGTTAATGTAATTTTGTCTTACAGGAAGTGTCTTTCATTCATTTTCAAGTTCAGCTTTCATTTTTAAATGTTCTTCAACAGTCAATCAGGCTACGTATTACAACTGCCCATTCCATTCAACCCAAGATGCACCCTGCTTTGACCCAGTGGTCAGCTTCACTTGCATACTAAACAAGGTGACAAGCACCAAAAAGCTACGCTGTATAGCCTTGCATTTTATTATCAAACCACTAGTAATGTAAATTGTAAATACTTTGCAGTAACATAAACCTATATTGCGAGGGCCACATAGCCCTTGATATGATTCTCGTATTGTAGGCTTACTGCCAACCAGTTAACCTAATGTCTTCTCTATGAGACTCATTTGTATTAACATTATATAGAGTCGACACATGAATAATAGCCTATAGTAATACACAATTTGAGTGATTAAGTTTCTGTGGTTTCGGTGAAACAAGAAAAATTGAAGAGCCATATGGAAGCCAAAAGAATGGGTCATATAGGTGAATGAATCCAAAAGAACCAACTCTCTCAGAAGACTTGTCACAAGTCTGCATCACTAGAATGCACATCACTAGTCTGTGCTAAATCAATGACAGATTCACTGAAGTATTGAGGAAAGTCAAGGCACTGTATAACCACAGCCAAATATACTGCGAGCACAGTTCACAATTACAATAATATTTAATGTTTCTATGATAGTTTTGACAAGCCTTCATAAGATATTTTTGAGCAATGGCCACACCAAGTTTCATCTTCTGTGCTGCATTAATTCACATTTGAGGCTGTTCTTCAACCCAGCTGTCATTTCCGAATGTTCAAATTAAGTAAAAGTGGTTTTTGTATGAAGTTTAACAAACATTGATTCAATAACAATAATTGGAAACTTGCCTGTCATTTTACAAGGAATTCAATTTCAGTTGGTCCACAGATAATGGTGCACAAATATTGATGACAAAAAGAACCACTGAGCCACAGATGGGATTGTTTGAATGACCAGTATATGAACCTCTTCCAAATTTTGTGGAACAACTATGTCAATTCATAAAATCAGGCCATTTCAATTGAATCATTTTTAATAAAGTGACATGGTTCTTGGAGCTGTCTAAATATTTGTCTCTGTACAGTGAAATAGCTCGCTTAAATTATGGTGGAAAACAAATTACAGGGACAGATTTGATGTCATCACTGTCATCAAGCAAGCATAGTACTGCATGTGCTAGGCTGTAATGATGAACATTTTCTCTTTCTATTTCAATGACTTGCATGTTTAACATGTTTGTGGTGTCTTCCTCTTGCAACTATGACAGCTCCCATGTGGTCAAGTATATGCATTTTATGGCTTTCAAATAGACTGCGGTGTTTTACTGCTGGATATCAGGTCATCTAAAATGGATATAAAACCAAAATCTTTTTTGGTGACTTTGTAATCGTATGGATCAGACATGTCCTGAAGGCTATTGCACTTGTCCATTTGATGCATTCATTTATTTAGAATACATAATTTAAATATGTGTGACTGAGATGGTCTTGGTATTTGCCTGGTAGTGCATTTGCATACCATTTCCATCCACTGCAGTTGTTTTATGAGTCCTATGAATTGTTTTTCTGATCAAAATAATTTTGTGTATTCCACCCAAAGAATTCAAATGTATCAAACAATCGCAAAATAAGGCCCCAAATTGTGGTCACTTTGTGCATTTTCCTTTTCTTTGTCTACTTTCAATTGTAAAGCCAAGTGTGAGGCCTTATCAGTGCCCAACCTCACCAATGCTCTTCTGGCTAAAAGAAAGCAAATCCCAGCAGCAATGCTCCAACATCTAATATAAAGCCTTCTCTGGAGAGTAGTGGTTGTTATAAAAGCAAAGGGTTGACCACCTTCATATAATGGCCAAAATTTTGGTGATGTTGGATGTCAGGTGTCCACATACTTTTGACCATGTAGTGTGAGTGGGGATATACATATATACACACACACGACGTAAGGATGTGCACATGCCATTTCAGCCAAATAAAGAACAAAAAATTACTAGCTGCCAGTGTGTCCTTGGCTAACTCCAGTGGTGAGTGGTGAGCTTCATTTACATACTAAACAAGGTGCCAAGCACAAAACTGCTGCACTGTATGGCCCTGTATTTTGTTGTAAAATCACTATCAACCTAAATTACAGATGTTATTTTAGTTACATAGATCTATATTGCAACAGCCAAGTAGCCCATGATTCCTGTATTGTACGCCTGCTGCCAGCCTATTAGCATAACGTTTTTGCTATAAGTTTAATCAACATGAAAATTATGGCTACACATGAGTAAAACAAAAACTTTCTAGCTGCCATTGTTCCCATCATACTCCCATTGTCAGCTATCGCTCATTTGTTAACTTGTTACGTCCCAAATCTGCCCACAACAACAATGCGAAATGGAACGCAACTAAGTCCCTTGTGCCCATAACAAAACAAAGTGCAAAATAAATTTCCCCCAACATACTATAACCAAACACATTTACAAAAACAGTTGTAGGTGTTGAACAAAACAGGTAAGGCCAAAGCAGGGTCCAAGACTACTAACCCTAGTCGGCAACAAATAGTCATCTTTCTCCCGATGAAAACAAAAAATGGTGAGTCTTCCGCAGGTTTCCTACTCTGACCTAAAACCTAACCAAAACATGTGCATGAAAAGAACATGAACATTCACCGTCCAAACACCATACAAAAAGAAACAAAGAAATAGCCAAAAGTCTAGAACATTGTGCAGGATTCTGCCACAAAACTGCACCACAAAAGCTTCACTCACCTTCAGCTGCAGCAGGCTTATGTAGGGCCACAGGCTGGTGAAGCCAATTAGGCAATTTGTTTGTTTTGTTTTATCTGTTTACATCATGCAAGTACAGAAAATACCCTTACATAGAATACAAATAAAAACATGTGGCAATGTGGGAAAAATCACCTTCCGTAACATTAACTAAGGCCCATGTTGAACAAAATAGGAAACAGGCATCACTGAATTGGGATATGACCTGTTTTTCTGTCAACCATTTGGGAAAATTTAGTAGGAACTTGGCATCATTTTGACATAAATAAAATCACACGTTTTTAAGAATTGTTTTTTTTAGGTGGATTGAGTATATGGATTGTGCATGTTAGTAATTTGTCTTTATGTTGAAAATGTTTTTTTTATTACCATGGCAACAACAAACCAAAACATAGCGTGGTGCCAATAGTGAGAAATGCTAGTTTGAGTTTGGGCGCCTCTTGTTCTATAAATATGAACATATGTTATCAGAGCCCGGGCATACCATGCAGCTGGTGTGAACTGGAAAAAGCGAAACCTCTATTGGGTGCAGGGGCTTTGGAAACGCCAGGAAAGGATTCCCACATACTTAAAAGCCTGACTTGTTAATGATTACACCAGCAATGCTCTCGGAGGCAAGGCACCGATGCTGTAAAAATGCTCCTGTGAGATGTTTAAGTATAATGGACTGACCACGGAAGTAAATAAAAGGCACAAAAAGGGAATGGGGGAGGGGGACTTGGGGGGCTGGGGTCACGAGATTGAGAGCTGGGGTAGCAATGCTGTGTGTCGTCACGCATTGCTGTTCCCTTTGTAAGAACGAGTCTTGGTGCAGGGGGAGAGAGAGAGGGAGAGCAGGTCCTCACACAGACTTCATTTCCTTTTTGGGTCCAGGCAGATCTTAATGACCCTGACCTCAATCTCCCGGTTAATCCAATCAGAACACTCACATGGGCACGTGAGCAGGTACCGTCAGGCCCGTGACAGACAGCCTGGGAAAACTTTTCTCTTTTGTCCCATTTCCCACTTCACCCAAGTCCTACAGTAAAAGGAAAAGCAATGATACATTTTAGATGGACACATGGTTCTCCACTGCCTAACACCAGGTGCTCCAGTGGATGAGTGTAACTGCTCACAATGGTGGGCATGATTATGAAACGTAGCTTGAGGGGTCCGGCACCCCACATCAATACTCCATATAAGATTTTAAAAAATAAAAGCCTCCAGCCATTGTTCCTGGCACAAGCCCCCGAGACTAATTTCCCTCTCAACAGGAATAAATCTCCTCAAAGTGTCTGTCCGTAAGAAAAAAGCAAGATGATGGAGCTGCACTCACTGGAATCCGGTGTTCTGGAATGCATAGTGAAAAACTTGTCAAAGTCGATCAGATCTCTTTAACAAGCAACAGCCAAACCGTGCACACACCCATCGTTTTGGCCAAGCTGCAGCTTTGGAAAATCTGGCAGATAAAAAAAAAAAACAGATAAAAAATAAAATAAAAGTACTTTTTCCTTCCTTTACGGTTGTGATAAGTTGTCAGAAAGGTTGTCAGCTATTCAAAGCAAACTTGTCATCATAAAAGCTGAAAGACTATCACTTGTGTGCCAGTTGTGTTCGTTATTTTAGGCAAGGCATTCATATATTGGTTAAGTGATTTTCCTTATTTTTATATGAAAATATATATGTGTATGTATGCGTCTGTGTGTATTTGAATAAAAGCATCTGCCAAAATGTAATGTAGTGTGTGTGTTGTGTGTGTGTTTTGTGTGCGCGTGTGTGTGTGCGTGTGTGCCTGTGCGCGCATGTTTGTGAGATTTCCTGTAACGGTGATGTAATGTATCTGTGCTCATGCGTATGTATTTACATACTCATACATGCAGGTACTTGCCACTGCAGCAGATGCCAGGTCAAATTATAGAAAGCCCTGTGTCCCTGGGCAGCTATTTAATTGAGCTATGAATATGCAATGCATCTGTCTTGGGCCCTGAAATCAATCAAGTCGTTACCCAGACATGTCAGGGTGGAACCGCAGTCTGACTCCCCGTGTCTGGGATTGCTGTGTTCGGATCCAAGTTTCCGGCTTTGGCCCAGGCCTCTCTCCCGGCCTGCATCACAAAGCAATTCCCGTAAAAGTCTAAAAATAAACTCTGTGAATTTCATCACATTTTAAACCAATAAACACACTATACTAATAATGTAAAGAAGCACAAATAAACTTGGATATATTCATATACAATTATGTATGTTTTCAAAAATATACAAACATACATTACTCATTAGATTAGACGTCCTCATGGTACATTATTTATTTTATAGTTTATCTTCTACACTGTAATCTAGAGGTTTTTTTCCTTCAAATGCTTTCTTTTTGCATTCTGTTTACGTGCAACTCTGTGTCCTTTGGTTATTTAACTAAGTTATTATATTCTGAATTGAATTAACTACTTGGCAGAAAATGGTGAGATATGTAATTTTACATCAATAAACGTCTGTGTCATGTATTGTCAAATTATTTTTGTTAGCATTCATTAAAAATCAATGGCATGCAGTTACATAAATTGTAATCAAATATAATTTCCAATAATGCATATAGAATATCAATTTCACATGAAGGTGTAGAATCATTCATGCTAATTTGTTTTTAATTATTACATTAAGTAAATCAATATCAATAATTTTCAACTAGTAATTAGACCAAACTTGCACGCTAGTGGGTAGGATCCATTTTAACAGGGCAGTCAACACTTACAACTGATTTCTCTCTTCTTAATTTCTTATGACATTATATGGGGAATTGGTTGCCTTTGCTATTACGGTTGTACTGGTCTATAAAAAATTTGATTATGAAAAAGAAAAAAGTTGTGCAAAATATGTATTTAAAAATACGCCGCGGTGTTGTGTGAAATAGCTGGCTGTGCCTCTATACTATGCTGTAGTACGCTGTATTATGTCCCCTTGCCTGACAGGGTCACATCTCACGGCCACAGGGGTGGTTTCCATTCTGTCAGGAGGGGACTCCTACAGGGTTCGGCCTATGAACCTGTCCACACAATGTATCCACGTTCTCACAGGAAATCAAGGAAATCCATAAAACTGCTAGGAGCCTGGCTGGGCACTGGGACAGATTGCAGGAAAAGGGTACATAACTGCTGCTAAACCTACAGGTACATAACTGCTGCTAACCTATAGGAACATAACTGCAGGTATACCTACAGGAACATAAGTGCAGGTATACCTACAGGTACATAACTGCAGGTATACCTACAGGTACATAACTGCTGCTAAACCTACAGGTACATGACCACTGATAGACCCCAAACCTACAGGTACATAACTGCTGCTAAACCTACAGGTACATGACCACTGATAGACCCCAAACCTACAGGTACATAACCACTGCTAAACCTACAGGTGCATAACCACTGCTAAAACTACAGGCACATAACTGCTGCTAAACCTACAGGTACATGACCACTGATAGACCCCAAACCTACAGGTACATGACCACTGCTAAACCTACAGGCATATAACTGCTAAACCTACAGGTGCATAACCACTGCTAAAACTACAGGCACATAACTGCTGCTAAACCAACAGGTACATAACAACTGATAGACCCCAAACCTACAGGTACATGACCACTGCTAAACCTGCAGGTACATAATCGCTGCTAAACCTACAGGTACATAACTGCTGCTAGACCAACAGGTACATAACAACTGATAGACCCCAAACCTACAGGTACATAACCACTGCTAAACCTGCAGGTACATAATCGCTGCTAAACCTACAGGTACATAACTGCTGCTAAACCAACAGGTACATAACAACTGATAGACCCTAAACCTACATGAGACCTCTCGCTTTACTATATACATGTTGTATATACATACAGAGGTCCATATATTTGTCTGCCTATTCCGTTCTGTTTCTATAGTTCTCATTGTTATTGCAAGGTGTTCTCACAGTACTGCCAATAGTATTTCCATTGTTCTCACTATGAATATCGCATATTGTAATATTTTCTCCTATTTATACATTTTTCGCAGTATATGATCTATCACAAATTAGAATATTATTTCATTTTCCAGAGCTCTTGCTGAACACGACAGATCACACATTATTACACATACAGTATTTTCACAATTTCACAGTTTCCCGCAAACGTGAGGGAAGCCACATCTTAAGGTATTACCCCATAACATGCATTAATCTATACAGATTGAGATATTGCTAGGGCAGAATCATATTGTAGCCATGGGGAATTACGAAGATAAAGGAAGGAAGCTTGTTGGTGCATGTATAATACTATTTTCCTACCTCTCAATCCACTTCCTAATATTTTTTTGAACGTTTATGTTTTGGTTGTGGTTTTAATTGTATTTCCAATAGTACATTTTGTGAAAAAGCAATAACATTATAGAAGTTCAATAGTTTTAAACTGTAAAAATAAATGAGCAAATATTCCTTTTAATGTGCGGGTTGCATAGAATTTGAAAATTGTTTCACTTTACTTTTACCAGATGTTACCAAAAGGAAATAAGTGCATCAATGCTTTATTAAGAATTTTTTTTTCCAGTAGTAACTAAGCAACCAAAATATTGTGGCCCCAATGGTGATTTTGATAGTGAACTTTTGAATGTGTATTATTATTATTCCTATTCAGATTTAGAATTAGTATTATCAAAAGCATAATTTATACAATAATATTACATGTTTTGACATTTTATTTTATTTTTTAAGTTCGTGCTGAGGCTTAACACGTTTAATAACAAATAGTTTATTAGTAAATAGTAATGCTTTATTACCGTGTGATAGAATTTTAAACCCAGGTCAAAAAATTTGTTTAACAAATGCAAGGTACAAACAGAAATAAGAATGGAGATTACAGAACTACTCTGTCAGTTTTAAATGTGTTATACCTAAATCATATTTATTTTCATGATGCAAATAATTAAGATATTCCCTTCAATTTAATCCAACACCTGCTCCCTGCCAGATAGGGTCTCCTCACTGTTTCCATAGTGGATGATCAGAGAGGCCCATTTGGATGTTGGTCCTGTTGTGTGTCAGAGTGTTGATCTATGTGAGGCCTGGACGGTATGTTCTGAAGCTGAAGGTCCAGCTGGCCCAGTGCTGTACCTGCGTGACAGATCCAAAATGGATACAGCTTTGTCAGTCTTTACAAAAAATAAGGAACTGACCAATAAAATCCGGGGATCTACTTTTGTTTTCTTGAGTCACTTTGCCTTGCCTCCACCATCAGAAATCACTAGGTGTGTGCAAATAAAACCATGCTTTCTAATATGTCCAAAGAAGGCAGTTCCAAAGCTATTTTTCCCTCAGTGAGATGTGTTATAAATTAACATTTATCATCAAGGTCATTTATGTGTCCTCTTCTAACACAGAATGCAACGGCATTAGATTTCTGACAGGAAATAAGTGTACTCATTTTTAGGACTGCAGAGAGCTGGACTTCCTGTTTACTTAACAAAACACCACCTCATATTTACTGTCTGTAAAACCAAAAGAAAACATAAAAAGGGAAATTAAAGCAGAAATAGAAAAATAAGCACCCTGTTTTTTAAAATCCAGTTTTCAAGACATCAGTATTTTAATAGTTTTTTTTTTTTAATCAAGAGAAAGTATTGCTTTTTGTTAGCAACAATTAAAAGATTTATAGGAAAAATGTTAGTTTGTTTATCCTGAAATTTGATTTAGTAAATGCACCAGGATTTCATACACAGACAGAAGCTGGTTCAAAAATAAGAGCAAAGATTAAAGTGTTATTAACGTTCTTGTAATGGAGGTATTGGAGGAATCAGGCGATTCATGCCGTCAGGCGAATAAAATCACTTAAGCAAACAGTAAACATCTCTCAGCCTGCGGAGAGGAGCAGTGAAAATCACCCTCTGCTCATTGACCTCCTTCCAGGAATCATCTCACTTAATTGGAGATCCCTTTTTTATGGATTTTCACTAGTTCCTGTATTTGATGAGCAACCGTATTAAATATATTGTATGTGTGTGTGCATGTGTGTGTGTGTCTGTGTCTGTGTGTGTGTGTGTGTGTAACAACTGAGCAATGCATAAGAGCTTGAATCAACGACGGAACAAAAAGTACAATAAAAAAAATAGCTGTAAATCTAATGCAGTTTCAGAAATTTGATTTTAAATAGATTATAAAATAAACAATGCATAACTTTGTTAAGAAGAATTAATTCAGAATGGCTTGAAGAGTAAAGTTCTAGGTTGTTTCTCCATTCTGAATATTGACAATAGGCTGAGAATCTATGCTGGTTTGATATGGAGCTAATAAATTATAGGGGACAGAGGAGTTTTAAAGTATTTTAAAACTAGATTGCAAAAAGTACTATAAAAAATTCTATTACTCAAGTACCTCACTGTTCAGGTGAAATGTCAGCTTTCATAAAAATCAATAAATGAAAGATTAAAAGACCAGTCAAATATTTTCTCTTGCTTCTTTGGTATTTGCTCGTTTCACAAAAAAACCACACATTTGCGATAGGAGGCTTTGTTTGATTGCAACTATATTTCAAAACCAAAAGAAAACATTATCATTCACATAATAAATACATTTTTGCACCTGTACCTCAAAAGTCCTTTTTTTCCCCCAGCCATATTTACATCATAAATAAATCTAGAGAATAGCCACTTTTTACAGAGAGGGAACCACAAGCAGTCAAACCACACAGTCTCCTACATTTAAATGTAAGGGTGAGAAACCGGGGGATAAAAAGTACAAATCGTATCTACATTCTTACATCCCTTAAGGCTACAACTGACTGCGTGAAGCAAACTGAAAAGCGTGAGGATTCCTCGCACAGGGGCGTCGGCCCGGCGAAACGCCGCGCCGCGCTCGAGAGACGCCGCCATGTCACTAAGCAACGCAGCCGCAGCCGCGACCGCGACAGTCCAATCTGGGGAAAGCAGGCTGGGGTTAGAGTCCTGTCCTCCTAACCTTTTTTTTTTTTTTTAAAAGAGCTCGCGCCTTGTTCTCGCCTGCCACGTTCTTTTTAGAGGTCGAAAACTGTGAATACGATAAAATTGCATATTCTCTATTGCCCTGTGAAAAGACGGCTAAAAAAAAAGAAGGGGGGAAAAACGGAGCCGAATGGAGTCTTTTTTTATCTCCTGCTGTTATGCCCCAGTTGGAACGGATCTTGACGCTGGCCTGAATTTGTTCGCTCCTCCCGCTGCGTGCGTGTGCAGCGGCGCGGAAAATAGTCGAGCGGCGGGTTTATCTATGACTCGCCCGAGCTTTTAAAAGAAGACCGCTAAAGGTTAACGAGACGCTCTGAAAGACATCCAGAACGCTGTGAAAGTGCATTTAAAACATACCCTCTCTCGCTCTCGCTCTCTCTGACTAATGACCAAGCAACACTTCTATTTGATTTCTGTTCTCGTGAACCGTTCTAGTGCAGGACCAAAGACCTGATTACCCACGATGCCGAGGGGCACGTGAAAAAGACCGTAGAAAAAGGAACAAATCTAGATGACAGTGTTTTGTTTCTTGTGTCTTTTTTTCAGGGGGGGGGGGGAGGGGAGGGGGGCAGCGGTGGGTTATTCGTCTGTCTGCTTCTGCCTCACGAGCGTCAGCTTCCGTTGGTGATGATGACGGACGTGCCCTTGTGGCCCCCGGTGGGGTCGGGCTGCATGCGGAGGTGTGAGGTCACGTCGTAGTGCGCGCCGGGGCAGCCCAGCGAGTAGCCCCGCAGGCTGTCCGCGTCGTACAGGTGTTCCAGGGCGTAGCCCGTCAGCGAGTAGGCCGCGTGCTTGTCCAGGTACTGGCGGTGGTGGGGCGAGTAGAAGGTGGGCGAGGGGGAGCAGTGGTTCCCCCGGGGCGCGTGGGGGGACAGGTCCCCCTGCAGGTAGTCCTTGGCCTTGGGCAGCCGGTCGGAGACGGGGCTGCCCATGCGCGAGAGCGGGGCGGGGCTGCCCTCAAGCTCGTTGCCGTGGGGACTGATCATCTTGCCGTCGCGGCTCTGGAGGTGCTCGCAGGCGAGCGCCACGCCCGGGCCCCGGCACACCACGCCCTGCAGCGCGCCCTGGGGGAAGTCGGCGGCGAAGCAGGGCCCGGGGCCCTTGGAGAGCCCGTTGGCGGGCCCCAGGGGCTCCGGGGGGCCCTTGCGCAGATGCAGGAGGCTCTCCTCCTCCTTGATCATCTGCTGCGTCGCCCGGATCAGCGTCTCGATCTTGCTGGGCTCCTGGGGGCTCCCGCGGAAGTGGTCGCCCCGGTAACGGTCGCCGGAGTCGCTGGCCGACCCGCCGTCGGGCGAGCTCACCACGCTGTCCTCGTCCCAGTGGCCTCTCACTGCAGGGGGGGCGAGGGGGGGAAGGTCAGGGGGCTTACAGCGCAAGCATTAAAGCATCTGTGCCTCAGTCCATCCCTCTGCTTATTGCACCCCTTAAAAATATACTGACCATGTTCCAGAATGCAACATCAATGCTTCTGGTAACAGCTGGTAAATTACTATTAGAAAGTAAAGCAAAACAGTCTACTGGTGAATTACTATTATAATGTAAAGCAAAACAGTCTACTGGATAATTACTGTTAGAAAGTGAAGCAAAGCAGTCTACTGATGAATTACCATTGGAAAATAAAGCAAAACAGTTTACAAATCACACATTAAAAATCCACATTTGCATCCATTATGCAAGCATAACCATGTATGAGTGATCAGAGGAGGGGTGCTACTGAGTGTGTGTGGGGGCCTAAATGGGGTGTGGGACTCATTCTGTGTTCTGGGCGGGGTTTGGAGTGCTCATTCTTTGTTCTGGGGGGGTGTGTGTGTGTGGGTGCGGTGCTCATTCTGTGTTCTGGAGGGTGTGTGTGGGGGCCTGTACAGGGTGTGGGACTCACCATGCAGGCTGTGGATGGAGGCGATGTGCGGCATGCCCCCATCGTACGCCTCGCCGTTCTCGCCGGGCGACGTCTTGGGCACCGGGAGCACGGCGCGGGCCGCGCCCCACCAGCCGTCCCGCCCGGGCTGGGGCGTGCCCAGGAAGTACCGCCCGGCATCGCAGCGGCCGCGGTCGCAGGCCTGCGAGTGGGCGTGGCGCTCCTCGGACAGCGGCAGGCCGTAGCACAGGGAGGCGGGGTCCGGGTACTGGCGGTACGCACAGGAGGCCTCCCCGCCCTCCCTGTGGTCCAGCAGCTGCGGGGAGGCGGAGTCTGTCAGCGGGCTCCCGCCCCACGGGCTGTCCTGGTCCGACTCGGAGCGTTCGGCGTGGAAGCCGGGGTACTGCGGGAGGGAACACACACACACACACACACACACGGTTTACTTTCAGTGCTGATGTGTGGCGAGTAGAACAAAATGGCTGCCGCGCTTCACCCAGACAGGTGATGGTGGCGACTGGCATGTGCGCCACCCCATTGCTAAGAGAACTTGAAGATCATTATATAAATGATTTTTGATCATAACAGTTATTTTTTAAATTCTGTCCAATTCTGGAACACTGTATTGTGTTTGTTGCAGTTTGTTGCTGAACTGATGTGTAAAATGGGTGGGGGACAATCCAGCTGACTTGCCTGAGTGACACTATAGCCAACCATGCACAACTCTTTGAGGCTCAGGATTCAAAAGCAGATGCGCGGAGAGCATTTCTGCACCGTACCAGTGCTTCAGTTGGTACCATTTCCGCCTTCCAGCCAATCACGGCTGCTTTCGATTTCAGAAAACAAGAGACTGAGATCATCAGTCAGAGCGTACTGAGGCCAGCAGCTTACGATTCTAACAGCTTTGTGTTTCCATAGATTCTGGTGGTTGTAGAACTACAACTTTCTCAGCACTAGAACCAACCATGGCCTGGGAATGAGTCCAGAGTAGCGAACGGAAGCACACGGCCCTCAGCAGGAGCTCACCTGCGGGTAGGGGGAGAGGCGGGCCTTGGCCTTGGACCGCGCTACACGGCTTTTACTCCCCTTCCTGCTGTCGCTGATGGTGGCAGCGGTGCTGCTGTAGGGGAATGCTGGCTTGCTGGAGGTCACCTGGTCCAGAGACAGCTGCAGCCCCTTATACTCAGTGTCCCTGCACACACACACGCGCACACGCACACACACATACGCGCACACACATGTGCACACACACACACACACATGCACATACACACACACAGACAGACACACATAAACACACACAAACATACACACACAACACACACATACACAAATATAAACACACAAGCATGGAAAAAAGGTACAACATTGTTATTTTACTCATCAGAATAATGTTAAATGAACCATTTGTACCTTCAAAACTGCAGTACCAAAACATAAAGAACAATAAGTAATGTAATATGAAATATATTCACTTCCAAAACAAAGAGCACCATATGGAACCATTTACAGACACACAAATATATTCAATTGCAGGCGTCCGCTCTAAAAGCACCAATATGTCGACAATTATTGAACAATAACACACATAAATAGATATTGGGTCCTTCCTACACACCCCCTTACACAACACCCGTATAAAGCCAGCCTAACTGTCACAAACCCACCCACCAAGAACAGGAGGTTTCACTGTCTTTACAAAGGAGAGATTTCAGCCAATAAGAGGAGAGGGAGAGAGAAAAGATAACCTTGCATACTATCAAGTCACCCTTAAAGGAATGTGTACGAGGACAAGGCAATGAGCTTCATTAAATTCACACCTCATTTTAGCTTTGAAAGGACAGCTAGCTGTCACTAGCACACTGTTAAACGGTTTTCTTGTAAGCTGGGTAGGACCGTTTCATCAGTCCAGAAGTTTGCTTCTGGATATGTGTTTGTTTTACATTAAGCTTGGCAGAATTACAAAGCAAAAGAAAGTGAACAAAAAATAAAATTAAAAAAATCAGTTGAGAGAGTACAAGTGTTTCCCTGTTAGTCTCAAGAATGTGTGTGAGTGAGAGAGAAAGTGAGAGAGATAGAGAGACAGAAAGAAAAAAGAGGGGGAGGGGGAGCTGCAGTATCTCACAGGCAGAGTTAATCATTCACAAAAATCTCAGTTACTGTACAAACATCATCACACTGCAACCAAGGCCTGTAGCAGGTCAACCATGTCTCAGTCACCTGAACCTACGCCACCTCTCTCTCCTACCTCTCAAAGCAGCACTCCTCACCCCCTCCTCAAATCACACACACACACACACAACATCCATTTTGAAGGCCCCCTAAAATGACCAACACGTGGCTGAACAGTCCGATCTCAATAAAATAACTTTAAACACCATTATCTAACAGTGACTACGGGCTGTTTGCTAACTATGCTTACTAGCAGTTTATTCACATTAGTAAGCATTTATACATTTATTATATATAAATAATAACACCTAAATTTATAAATGCTTATTAATGCTATATAGATATACATACAGAAAAACAGAAACAAAGTGAGGACGAAACAAATTACATCACAGTATGCATAGGGTCATGGATAAAAATTTTGGAAGGGCCTGGCTGGGCATAATTAAGGTCATACTTTTAATCATCAAGGCTGTAGTAGGTGTTCTTAGTGACTTAGTGAAAAGGGGTGATATTGGGGCATAATTGGCAACCACTTTAGTGATGTTTCATGAGCATGATGTCAAAGGTGATGTCAGCAGGAAAAGGACATCATCAATAAAAGGGCAACAATAGGTGGAAGTGCATACTCCAAGATCATGGAGTCTCTGCATTTATTATAAAGAAGGAAAATGCGCAACCAGTTTCAACCTGGGGTGACAGCAAATATCATTAAACATTGTAATGGCACAACATACCATTAAATGACTTTGCATGAGTGTTTCCATTTTTCCACTGTCTATATCAGTTTAGTACAACATGAATATTTGATAATTATACCGACTTGATTCATTTCAAAGATGCATAAACTAGCAAAGCTTAGACCTGATTTATGACTTCTCTGTGCACTTAATAAAGAGTCCCAGTGCCTGTAGGAAAATATGAATGATCTGAACAACCTACACATTCAGAAAGACATGGTTGCTGATTCTCAGTATATGCGTGAGAAAACCAGGACTCAGGCGTCAAACTACTGCGTATCCAACAATACATTGTCACAGAGTTTAGTTTCCAGTCAATCAATCAAACAAGCAATCAATCAAGCAAGCCCTCCATAAACCCTTACTGTCCCTATTTACTCAATCCTTCAACAGAAAGCTTCAAATTAATATCACGCTCCAATTAGGCATGTACACTAGATGCTTACGCTATGATCATGCTTTTATCGTTTCTTGTTAACTATACCAAGCTTGTTACTTTAATTACACGGATTACTTTAGCTGTACAAAAAAAAAAAAAAACACACATTTGTTGTGGGTCTTGTGTGTACCTGTGTTTTTTAACTGTGTAAAGACTGCAGCTACAACCATTTGCATAGCAATTAAGACCCAATTGCTTATTTGGAGCCAATGAGTCCTACAAATACCAAAGAGCCACTTTGCTTGTTGAGGAGTTTGGTTTGGAAGTGTTTGTTGCTCACAGAGGATTGTACAAGGCTTTTATAAATACACAGCAGAGGGGAAACAGTCAGTTCAAATACACAGTGAGATTAAGGGCTATGTCTGGCTAAGTCAAACCCCACAAGGCAATCCCAAATGCAGCATAACCGCTTGATAGGAATTGATTTCCAGTAAAGTGCAGTATGGATTTTTTTCCCCTCAATGAATCAACTCTGAAATAAAGAACCCCTGATAAGGCTATTTTAGCCAAACACAGATGTTTTGTGCAGTGCCCCCCCTATAACCCCTCATCCACCCCAGCACCCCCCCCCCCCCCCCCCCCCCAAAAAAAAGAAGACCCAGACATATCTGTCTCCTACAATACTGAGAAAAACAAAAACTTTGAGCACATAACTTTCATTTGTGCGTGAAAGTGTTTTTATTGTCTGCGTAAACGCACCGTTGTTAGCTCAGATAAGCATCTGAAAGATAGCGACGGAAATAAAGGAAGCATGATGCAATGGCTCGGTGGGATATCTGTCGGATGGCTGTGCACACAAACCTGAACTTCTGCTCTGTGAAACCCTGTTGATAAAGGCCACAGCAACAGCGAGACGTATCACTCTGTTCCTAGTCCAATTCATATTTGATTTTCAGCACATATTTGTGAAGAGTGAAATGGTGTGTCAGTTACAGACCGGGTCACACTCTTTCTGCTTCTATACATTCATAAAATACTCCTTAAATAACCCGTATGAAAAGCAAACTACTTCATCAGGCAGCCACTGGATTCTGTGTAATACAACAGGCAGCTTGAAGTGGAACCTTTCCATATTTCAATATCACAAAGTGACACTTAGGGAATGTGAGCAGTTTAGAAATCATTGCAACATGGGAATTAGTAAACATCTCGATACCTTAATACATAGCACAGAGCAAACTATTAATGCTGCCCAGAGCAGGAGTCTGTAATTATTATTCCCTGGCAGATAGTGATTTATTTGAACCGATACAATCATAAAGGTGATGTAAGTTCGAGATATGAAGCATCCTGTGATGTATCTACAAAGCTGAATGTTTGTAGAGGCATTTGAGGTGAAATAACCGTAGAGAATGAAATCCTCATGCAGGGTAAAAAAAGAGTAAACTACAGACTCTCAGGTCCCATCCAGCACAGGTGTCTTCAAAAATGTTCATCTCACCATAAAGGAGCAGCCTCACCCTCACCCTTCAGCCAGCACCCACAACAGGTTACAACACAGTGGCTACCAAGTTTGTCAATAATTATTACATTCATGGAAATATATAAGCTGAGGCTTCCTAACACAGTATAGATATTTAATCAAAATTAACACCATATTACAAAAGATATGTAAACCAGACAAGGTCAAAAATAGGCAATTTGCAATAGAAACAACATAAAACAAAGTATTCTTTAATTCTTGAATTATTATTAGGAGCTATAATCTAACCCTTTCACTGAAGTGTGTTCTCATAGTCCAGAGGCTGCATCAGCACGTCTCTCTCATTTACAAATAACAGATGTGCATGCCACTCAAATGATATACAATAAATTATACACAAGGTCATAAACAAAATTCAACAAGCCATTATCGAGAGAGGAAGACAATATTCAATGACATATTTCCGAAAGGCTTGGCAGCCATAAAAGCATTTCTCATTATCTTTATTACTCAATTAAGGGTCATAAACACATTTCTTTGTGTGAAAATGTGTTTGTGGGATGACAGGCACATTTTATTATGCTGGATTTCCTGTCGCTGTTCAAACGGCTCTGGGCTAATTTCACTCAGAGAACAGCCTGTTTAATGAAGTGTTTTATAGCACTTCTCGCCGTGTTGCTGGGGGTCATACATTATCTATAACAATATTGGCAGAGTAAATCCCACGCAATGTGCAATTCACAACAAAAGTGGAGTTTCCATACGAGGTTGTTTATTTGGGAATGTGTGCTTTTTCTGCCATTTTAGTCAGGTCTAAGTAAATATTTGTATGTATCGGTCACCAAAATACAAACTTTGCCAAATCATGTTTCAGTCGGAGGAAGTGAAAGATGGGTAAACAGAGGGCATGAATGGCTTCAAATAAATGGAGCAACGTGAGCTGTTATTCACAGACTCTCTGCTGACAGTGGAAGGAAGGAGTGAGATAAGGCAGAGAAACGCGGCCCTGCCGCCGATAAAAACGTGTGCGGTCTGCCCTGGACTGGCTGGAATGTTCTGGATAAACGTGCTAAATGTTGCAAAAAAGATTTTCTTGAAGGCCACAGGAATGAACACATACAGCAGAGGCTGTTGTTGGAGACACGTCTGCAGTCTGCAGGGAGATACTGAGGCTAACCTGACCCGTGCCTCACATGACTGCCAAGGCCTCACTGAGAACAACCTGTTAGAGCCACCTGGACCTTCAACAAAAAGAATCTGCCCCTCTGAATTCCCTTCTAGTTCTGACTATAAAAATAATGGAATTATGGAAAAACTATGGAATCTTTACTTGTCTTATTACTACTACTACCACTACTACTACTACTACTAATAATAATAATAACAATAATAATAATAAATAACTGCAAATGTTGTTTGCAGTGATTTATTATATCACAGAATATGTATATTATCGGCATACACAGAAACACCTCTATATAACAAGTATATTTAAATGATCATAATTAAATAACACTTGTTACTTTTCAAGAGAAATTAATATTGTTTTATTAAAACTATATAATTAATTATCCATATGAATATGAGCCAATTAAATTTAAAGTAAAATCTGTAAATTAGCCAATTTACATCTACTGAAATGTTTTGCAACATTTTTTACCTTCTAAAATAGCACTATTTTTATCAGCTTATCTTTACAATTATATCGCAAATTAAAACAAAAATGGTGCTACATTATGCAAATCATTGTAATATATGGCAGAAAAAGAACTGCCACCTCAATTAACCTCTCCTAATGACTTAATCACGAAGCAAGCAATGGCACGCACACACAATCACGATTATAATTGCAACCAAAATGCAGAAACTTCAAAAAGCAAGTAACTTCAGAAAGCAGCAGCAGCAGCAGCAGCAGCAGCCGCAGAAACCGCGGGAGAAGAAAGCGTTCCTTTGCGTGCGCGGGAGGGGTTATTCGTGACGGGGAAAGGCCCGCTTTACCCAGGGAGACGTGAGGAGTGGGACACAGATGTGGCCACTCCATCTGCACCTGTGTCCGCCTTCATACTCAATCAAACCCTGGACCCACAGACACCAGCTCTGGTAATCAGGGGAGCCATATGGGGGGCAGGGGGGTTAGGATGATTCCAAGAGCCCTGACTGACGGGGGCCTTCAAAAAAGATATTGAATAGTGCAGGGATGGGGTGGGGTGGTGGGGCCCAAAGATCTGTTCATGGGGACCAAAATCCCTGGCAGCACCCCTGCTGGTAATTAACCCATGCTACCATCAAATCTCTCTCTCTCAATCTTTATACATATACATAGATATATATGTGTGTGTGTGTGTGTGTGTGTGTGTGTGTGTGCGCGTCCATGTGTTTGCGCGCGTGTATGCGTGTGTGTGTGTGACACTTCTATATTTATATGCCATTTCCTGTAAGAGGATGATTATTGGGTGCTCTCAGCCTTTTGTAAAGATGTGAAAGCGCTGTACCACAGGAGAAAGCTAAGCACTACTCACGTCAGGACATAGTTGACGCTGACGATGCAGTGGGGGCGCGAGGACCGGCTGTTGTGCACGATGGTGGCGTAACTCTGCACCCACACCCACCCGCCTTGCTTCGCCAGGAACCTGTAGTATTTGGTGGTGACCTGCCCCTTCACTAACACTGCAGACGGACAGAGAGAGAAAGAGAGAGAGACAGACAGATTTGTCAATACAGACGGCTGGATTCTTAGAATTGTGGTTACCTCCATAATCATTTCTAAAGGAGTCTCATTTCAAAGGGTGAATCATTTCTAAAGGTGCTAACACAGATCAATCATTGCTACCATTTGTACTGAGTTTGATTTCACAGTTTAAGGGACACATCAGGAAAAAAATGGTATGTCCAGTTGTAGCAATCTGTCTGGCATGACTTTTTGAGATGTGTGTACTCTACGTGTATAGATAAAGCTGCTAGTGTGTGCGGTGTGTACAGCATTGGTGCATGAGTGTTTCGTGAATAGCATGTGTATGTGAGTGTGTGTGTGGATGTTTACATTGGAGGACATATTCATTGCAAGCAAATGATTGATATGTTCCTGAGCGTTGTTTCTTCATCCTTTTAATTCTGTAATGACAGGAACAATGTTCTATTTTCCACCTTTAAACCCAAACAGTCTGATTGCAACTGTTCAAGGGAGCTGATTAAGAAAGTCTTATTTTTTTCACCAGTCTACATTATGTTCATATATATAGCTGTTATGCACTATGCAAGTCTGATAATTAATTTCATGCAGTATATCTGAATGAGAGCAATTTATTTTCACTGTACCGCAAAATGATTTTAAAAGCCATATTAAATTAGTTAAGGACTTCATAAAAGTACTGCTCTGCTGAAATTATTAAACTAATTTGTGTTGTACAATACTGTTAATTATTATTTAATATATTCCCATAATCATACAGTTAACTGCAGAAAGGGGTTTTCCTCCTCTTAGAGTGAATCTCAATTAGAGTAAATCATAGCTGTAGTGAAAATGTTTTTATATTGCAAACACACTGAAGTGCTTACTAAATCACACCGTGCGGCTTTAATCCTTCCACACACAGCTGATGTGGTGAGCATTCTGGCGCAAAATGGCTGCCACGTATCGCCCAAAAAAAAGTGCTACACATCAGGTCAATCTCCCTTCTCAAAATTGCTTTCTGTCCTTTTATCTACTTTACAGACCTTAAATGCGCTATATATTAACCACACTTCACTGAGGTTAAAATGTATCAATTAACAAAAATAATGTCATACAAATGTAAGATGAAAAACTTTTCAAATGAAAAACCATTTCTCCATTTCTCCTTTCTCACCTCATTTACATAATCAATTTAATTATGGGAAAATGATGCAATCACATTTGGAAGTGGTATGAAATACAAACAATTTTAAAAAAATGAAATCCTGTTTTTGCACATATCCATAGCTGAAAAAAATCATGCATTCTACAAATGCTTTATGAATAGATTGGTGTAGGGGATATTAAAATGGTACTGTAACACAATACAATCATGAGGCAAGCAACCAGTATTATGTCAAACAAAGGTAAAACTCTCTTCATTTGTATATAGTTTATGTCTCTGTGCCATTTTCAAGCAACCTACATCACCACCATTTTGATTTAATACATAATTTTGCATATCAACGCAATGAATTCATTCTTAATCAGTAATGAATCAGTTCACTCAACCCTTTTGTTTATTTATTCATTTAGTGTGCCAGAAGCTGCGAGACAGACCCTAATAGTGGGGGTGGGGGTGGGGGGCATATTGAGTGCTTGACTGCCCAAATCTGAAAAGGGGGAAAAGAGGGCAGGACAAACCTAACTCACACAAGTGGTGCGCGCATCGCAGGTGGAAGGTGTCGCAGCTGTGAACGTGGTGGTAGAGGGTCTTCTCAATCAGGTCCTGGGGCTCGTACCCGGTCAGCTCTGCCACCCTGACGGGCACAAGGCAAGGAGAAGGGCGGTGAACCACGCGGTTTCAGGTTCAAACTCCAGAGTGACCACTGCTGCTGCACCCTTAACTTAAGTAGGCCTACTTAACCTGACCTGTTAACAGGGAAACGTACAGTTATATGAATGGTCAGCACGTAAGACATTGAAGTTGCACAAGTAGCTCTTGATAAAGGCCTGTGCTTCACAAATACTGAATGTGAACCAATGTAATGTACATAATCTGAACTGCCTGCAGCCATGTGTGTAGCAGTATAGTGGATAATGTGCGAAAAATGTTTCTGTACTGTATGGCGCCTTGGACGAAGGTGTCTGTTGGTGTTTGTCCAGCTCTTCTAAATTTATCATCATGGATTGACACCCCATTGTTTGTTGTTAAATTTTTTTTTTTCTTTTAATCCCACACATAGAAAAAAATATTTAGAAATGCCAGATAATCAAAAACAAACAAAAAAGGAACAGGTTGGTGATATAATCAGTACTGCCATATTGGTTTGGGCTCATGTTGGTGGCAAAACAACTTTTGTTATTTATTTTCCAAAATTCTTACCCTTCACAAGAAAAATTCCCTGCAAGGACCTGATGTTCCCTGTGTATGCGTCTCCTCATGTTGAACACTTTCCTTTCCACTGAAACTTCTGCTACACTGGGTTATCTGCCATTTTGGTCAAATGCTTAGAATTTTATGTGTATACAAAATTCACTTATTCCTTTGAATGCTGCTCTAGATAAAATTGCCCACATATTACCCAAGTTGCTAGCTCTATAACCGCCATGGACCTGGCAACCTATTAGCCATTTGAGCAAAACATTGCAGATTTTCACATGCTGGAACACAAATTACACACGCATTACAACAATTTCACAAAAATCTCTTGGTGAAACATTCAGAAAAATGGCCACCATACCGCAGTAAATTGTAGTAAAGGCATCACCTCACAAACCATTTTATATATTAATATAAAACTTTCATTCATATATTATTTTTTGTTACCCAAAAATGGGATGTGAAGAAACATTGCTGGCCAATAAGTTCTAAACCTTAACTGGCTAGAACTTTTAAGTTACAGTCCATGAGTTACAGCCTTTACCGACTGGTTAACCCGATCCTGATTAACCTTTGGATCTGTCAAACTTTGCCACACATTTTTTTTTCAGAAACATCCAAGTAAGTCTTTAGATTTTACTGTCAAACTTCAAGCAACATGGTGACCATGAGCCAACAGAAATTCAGCATTAT
>NC_049201.1:54621555-54691555 GCF_013347855.1 Anguilla anguilla | reverse complement strand
CAAGCTTTGTACTAATAAGGAACTGTTTCTTAAAATAATATTCAATCATTATCTTTGTACTATCCTGTTACATAAAACATGTCAGCAATGTTAAATTTGCACGAGGACCCGCAGGCTTCATTTGATCGTACAGCTTTCTCCAATCTCGGCTGTAAGCTAATGACGTTGTTAAATGCAAAGCACATCCAACGACAAAAAAAGAGGAATAAATACAAACGTTTTTGTAAAACGAATATTTGAGAGAACGAACATCTTTAATAATAACCTTAAATACAGACAAAAATACAATTATAATAACCTAACGAGAACAAAAATAACAATTATATTTAACAAGAAAAATACATTTTTTCAATGTTCAAAATAGTTTCATCATGGGGAACTTCTAGGCTTATGACTAAAATAACTCACAAAAAAATGTATGTTTGAAATGGGACTTGACTATGACAAATTACAACCTGATAAATTTTTTAAGACATTAGCCTTTATACCGTGCAACAGAAATGTGTAGTTAGAATGGAAAACATATGATGCTTATATTTTGCTTAAATATATAAAGTCCAAATGAACAAATAGCTAATTTTATGTCATTTTATATAATAATAATAATAATAATAATAATAATAATAATAATACATTTCAAAAAGAGCATGCGCTCTTCACATTCACCTGAAGTAGGTGGGAACCCAGCTCGCGACCCACGTTATCCAGCGAGCTAGTTCGGCTCACGTGACCCCACGATTCCCCAAGACCTGCAAACAGAAATTATTTTAAATTTTTTCATTGCACGACTGTAAAAACATTTTTGTCTGTTGTAGGCTAAATCCGTATTGCTCATAGTGCCATGCATTTGGTCAATATAGGAACAATCGGTGTTAACGTTATTATTTGGCCAGCTATAATAATAATAATAATATAATAATAATAATAATAATAATAATATAGAATTTAAACTTCAGGACGGAGTTTAGAGCTTAGTGAAATATTTTGAATTCACAGTAAACAAGCTTGTAAGACATTGAAAATGTAAATCGTTTCTGTATATAACACACCCGAAGGAACTAACAAAACTCGATAAAGCAAATAAGAGTTGCTTTCCTCAGGAAGCCCGTTCAATCCCAATTGAAATGCAAATCGTACGAAAACAAACATACACTGAGCAAAGATCAGAGTCAACCCAATTCCCCATTTTAATATTAACCAAATATTCACTTTACGTTTACATAACAGAAACAACCAAATTATTCCTTAACCAGAACTCAAATAGGCAGCCTCTTCAGAACAGAAGATGTGGCGGACAGTAAAGCAGTATACTAATAAATAGGCCACTGAAGGACTTCACGGAACAGTCTTGCAATGAACAAGTTTCCGTTTGTCAAAATGAGGGCTCGAAAGAAAATCATATATATATATACAAACTCCGTAATTGCATAGGCCCATTAAATGGACGCATGCGGAGAATAGTATAAATGGGTATTTTGCATACTTTCCATAGCGTACACCCAGAACCCCGCAGTGGAATTATTTGGTCTCTTTGTAGCTCAGAAGCATGGAAGGCAACAACAACAAACAAAAAAAATGACGGCTGTAGGTCTGTCTGTACCTGTCAACTTGATAACATTTTATTTGGTCAGCATCTTTTAAATACAAATTACTGTATCTATTCTAGATCAGGATATTAGACCGAAATGTAGAGTGACAATTCAAATTTGATTCTAAAAGTACTTTCTCTTCTATGCTTACTCAAATGGTTTAATCAACGCAGACCATTCGGCTACGTCGTATAGGCTACGTAGCGTGGTGGCAGGTCGGCCCGTCTGTTCGTTGTTAATCTGTGTGAGAGCTCTATCTGAGTTCAGAGTTTTCGCACTTGACCTACCGCAGGGGGAAATGGACGCCTCGACATCAGTCCTCTTAAATAATCACAAAATTACAACTGCCTTGAAGCTTATAAGATTAGGAAAACTATCTATAGATACACCACGAGCGTGAAGGAGGTCTAAACCGAACGAAGTGGGCTTTCAAACAAAAGAGGTTGTTGAACAAAGAAAAAGTGTAATTCAGTCTCCCTGAAGGAATCTTTCAATTGCTTACAGGATAGGAGAACGACACCCATCTTTTAACATTAAACCTGGAAAGGTTCCCAGTTATTTAAAATCAACCAATTACCTAAAATTGTTAGCACGTTCACACGACCCAAATAGTTAGTACAGGTTTAAAACAGATGGACTGAGTGAAAAAAATGCTATAGGCTACTTTATAGTTTACCACTGAAGTGGAACACTTGGCTTTTGCTTAAGAAATGTATAGGCCTTTGCATACTTGAGTAAATATACATTAACTACTTTAAACAATAGCACCACAAAAACTGTACATAGTCAAAATAGACTGTTGTCATCTTGTCGCTGCAACACATGCACACTAACAAAGTAATGACTCCAAAATGAAATTCAGATTATTTCCAGTCTACATTTATTTATTTATTTTAAATTATACACATTGACCAGGTACAATATTTCCAAGCCGCGGGTAGGTGATCGTAGGTATTTTTATTGAAACAATGTTGCCAGTGATTTATGTAGGCCTATGCATATATTTATATTTTGTAATATAGGATAAATGGGGGGGGGGGGGGCGTATTTTAATATTCATGTAGGACATCATAAAATTTGAAAATGCCATTAAAAAGTGTAAAAAAAAAAATTTGACACTTAATCGCTCAGCATGTCTGACATACTATGTGGACGGTGGCTAAACAACAAGAATGATTTAATGAAGAGACCACACGGTTCTCAGTAGCAAGCCTCGTAAACAGCGTTCTAATGGGAGTCCTAATTCACGAATTTGAAACACAAAACAACGGCATTTTCAATTATGAATTTATTTTACCATATCACACGTTTCTGACTGTCAAAATATTTTTACCGATTGCAGAGACAAGTTACGTCTATAACATTGTGTTAGAATCAGTACAGGCCTAGCCATAGTGCGCCTCTACCAGCTGAAATGATTTGCGGCATAAGCTACACACTAATTTATTAATAAAAACATTTATGCTCCTTTTTAAATCCATGTGATTCGTTTATTTCCCAAGCTTTTGTTTCTATAGGTAAAATAAAGTAGCCTATGTATTCGATATGTTTCATCTGTAGTTGTTCTGATATGTGTTACTTGATTCTTTGGATAAAACAATAGAAAATACTAAATAAGAAACACGCACGAGGTTATGACTTTTATGTCATTGTCTATGTATCAGTTATTATTATTATTATTATTTTATTTATTTATTTATTTGTGCCATTTTCACATACTGTCAGTTTATGTCTAAAACACGGACGCTCCAAGATGTTGAATGAGGCGAGATGTGTACCAAAATAAGAACTACTGCATGAGAAAACAAACAATGGAACTTTATACTCGATCACGCTGGGGTATCTGCAAAGAAAACAACACAGCACATGCCCACGTGGAAAACCGCATCATACAACCAGTAGGCATGAGTATGTGCACGTGTATTTTTAAAAAACGCAATTATACTATGCGATAATTCATTTTTGATTCATTACCTTTTTCATGAAGTCCTGTATTATTTTCCGGTGCACAAAAGAATGTACTGGAACACGTAGGTCCCTAAGCCATATGTGATCCTAAAACGGAATATATATATATATATATATATATATATAATTGTGTGTGTTGTGATTGTGTGTGTAAAGCGAGAAGAATGCCTGACTGACTGTGCAAATAATCATTCCCTGTAATTATCATGTTACCCCCTGTGTATTTGATTTTTCTCGCTCTCTCTCCGTCTTTCTTCGTTCACCGCCTACTCCGAGCACCTATTCTTCCTCCATCAAACCTCCTCTATGGTTTACAAGGGGGCTCCATATGCTCCGGCTGATCGGACAGTGTGGCACGCGGGCCGCGCTAATTGGCGAGGCTCCCTTGCAGTCACGCAGAAAAGTAGCCCATTGAGACTGGAGAGAAGGTGGCAAATGACGGCTAATAGTCTTCCCGGAGCATCACGGTTGGACGGGCTCTGAAAAGGCACTACTTGCATACATAGCTACATTCCTTTCGGTGTATTCACAGACATAAAAGCGCGTGTCTGTGTAAATCCTTTCCCGTATGTACATGTTTGACAAAGGATTTGAGCGGCTCACTTACAAAATTTTATCTGAAAAATAACGCACTACAATCAATCGCCTCGCATCGCTTACTTATAACAATGGCAAAATGGCAGCAAAGCAAGGGCGAAGTTAAAAAGCCAAAGCCTGCGAGTTACTTTTACAAGATATGCAAACGAAAATACGTCAATTATGCTGCTTTATTCCTTATTTTGCATATCAGATGCAAGCTGAAAAAGAAAATTAATTACAATCCCCCCATCATCCACCCACCCAACCAGGAAAATGATATAGGAGTAAAATGAGGGAAATTTTTGTTCATGAAAATTGGAAAATGTCCAGCAAATCAACTGTGCGTAACAATTTCCGAATTTATTTTGTTTTCTCCCTGAGCTCAAATACCCCAGTTCGTGAAATTGTTCCCTAATGGACAACAGAGGATCAAGTGGCAGCAGGGGCCTATCACAATATGTCAGTGAATCCATACAGCCATTCTCTGTATTTAATGCGATCCAAATATACAAAAATACCAAAGGAAAAAAAACAACAAAAAAAAGAAAACTACTACGAATACTACTACCACCAATAATAATAATAATAATAACAACAACGCACTAACAGTTGTTACGACACTAATACATTTAATGGCTAATTTATTTTCTAACATTTAATTGCTAATATTTGCTAAATATTTCTTAAATATGTCATTATTATTATTATTATTATTATTATTATTATTATTATTATTATTATTATTAGATGTAGTAGTAATATCTAAATCCCAATATTTAGTTTTGACCGTTGTTAGAAGCAGACAATATGTGCAACATTCGCTGTAACTGGATAGCATAAATGCAAGCTTACCTTCAGGAAAGACAATTCTCATTTTCAAGTAGCTAGTTGTCAATCGTATGATGGAAGCTTTGTCGAGCTGGGATGTGATGGCCGAGGGCAAGGGCAACAATTTTGCCAGTTCATAGAATTCACTATTTTCTTTTTCCCGTCTAGTCCGGGCGGCATTCTTAGACTTTTCTTTCATTGTTGGTTTATTTTTGTTTTAGGGAATTATGTTTTCCTTCCTCTGCTAAAATGCACTCAGAGGTCCAGTACCAAAAGTTGAACGTGATTTCTGCATTAGCTCATTTTGACCATGCCGTGCGTCCTATTATTTCTCATGCGTGGAAAGCGCCCGCAATATGTATGAGCTTCTCCCAACTGTACCTGCGGTTCAAGTCGAGGCAAAGCCGCAGTTGTTCTGTTTTAACTTTTAAAACTAAATCCAGCACGGTTCAAAATAGGTCCGATGTCACTTCCAGACTGATGATGGTAATGATGAAACTTCATATCCTGCGTTCAATCTCAACGAAATTGTGAGTATGGTGTTGTCATATTCCTGTTTTTATTTTACATCACGACGAGTTAGGCCCGACATCTTTAAAGTTCACTGGCCAGCGCTGCAATCCTCCGTAGCGGTATTGGAAGTCACAAATAACAGGTCCAACTGGAGGGGAAAAAAACAACGATTGCGCATACATGTGTAGGCTATTTACTCCGGTACAGATAGCCCATTTAAAGAACAACATATAGTTATAACGTGACGTACCAACCAACACATAACATTGCTACACTGCTATAGTCTCAACCATCAGCACGGCATGCATTAGCCTAATGGAAAATATTAAGCGAAACAGTCGACGGGTTATAATAATAGTTAATGCGCATACAGGTCAAGAGTAAGGAAATGCGCAATATTGTATATCGACAAATGGCAAAGTACAAGTACTTGACCAACCTATTTCAAATGAAACGATAAATACGCAGTAGCCATTACTCAACATTGTCAATGCATTTTGTTTTAAACAATCGTCCTTGAAATACAATTACCACAAAAGAGTAGCCGTTTGTTATTTGTATCCAAATTGACGTGAAAGCACGTTCTTTAGTAAACTCACCTCAGACCGCTGAGAGAATCCAACTTTCATTTTCACGCGGTCCGCGGAGATTTAACCTTTTTTGACCGAGTTCGCACCTCTTACTGGTTATTTGTCTCTCAAACTCCTAGTGATCCTACAAGAAAAGGCAGGAAGAACCGTTATTGAAAGCACACCTCTAATTTAGGGATGCGAGATTCTAAACTACTTTTCACCCCTCCTCCCCTACAAACTCTCAATCTCTCGTTCTTTCCAAGTACAGCCCACCTCCATTATTTTCCCGTCGCTCCTGCTCTTATTGGCCCATGAGGGTTGAGGTCGATATCCCTATTGGGCATTCTTAATATAAACGTATCGGCGCTTGAAGTGAAACCAGGATTTGTTAGAAATGTTAGCCTCTGACCTTGATAGAACCCAACCTGTAGGAAATTATGGATCGAAAATCCACTTTTGGTTGGTTTACACTACATTCACACTGTTAAATCGTGCATTTCAACAAAGCCACAATAGACGATATTTAGTTTGTTTGTAATTCACTGGCGACACCGTACTAACAAGATTTGTGTGTTTACAATTGCAATTGTAGGCTACTATCTTTAGCTTGTACAACGATGAAATAGAGTCTTTGATCTCGTTTCAAGCCACTCTATGTTGCTAGGCCTATTTATATTTTATATTTTCGCTTCTCAATAAACCGCCACGTAGGCTAACCTTCAGATTATGGCTCGATTTAGTAGTAGCAGTAATTCAAAACTATGAAATAAAAATGATATACAAAAAATGTGCTTCGAAACTGGAGTGACTCATTTAAATGCACAAATACAGATTTTAGATTTTATTCGTTGTTTTTGCGTATTTTAAAATAGCCTAAATAAGTGAGATAAAAAAGCAGCACACCTCCCATCGGAGGAACAGTGTCAATTTATACAGAATAGTTAATTATATATATATATATATATATATATATATATATATACGCACACACACGGTGCAATGGTTGAATGACAGTAAAGGCAATAGTCAGTGGACGTTTGTAAATGACGTTGATTTCTTCTGTAATACAAGAATTGCATACAAGAAATGTTTTTAAAAGAATATTTGAATTTAAAATTGTAGCGATTTCACCTGCAGACCACGTTATATAACGCAATAAATACCTTTTTTTTTCCTACTGAATTAATCTCTTGTTTGACAAACTGATTTCATTTTCATAGCCAGTAGAACGGAGTGACTACTGTACAAAAAATGACTCAAATTGGATACAATTAAAGTTTGTAATGGGTGATGGAGATAAACGAGTTGCTAAATTGCAATATTATGGTATTACAATCGTGATAAGGACTCAGTATGCATCTATAATTAGTAGAAGCATTATGCGTTATTAATAAATGACCATTTTAAAACGTCCTGCAGCACCGCAAACCAGTATAAACGATTCTCGCAGTATTTCTAAATTCGATTTTTTTGTATTCCTACGCGCATATGAATAATTTCAGCTATTGGTGATAACACACACATTCAAACACACGGCATGTCGTGTGTTTGTTTTAAAAGATACAACGCTATTTTCTTTTTTTCTTCGCCGTGCCCGTCTCTGTCAAGCCTTAGACGTGGATGCCCCCCGCCCCTTTAATACGAAATCCACCTGCAGCGAGCCTTAAAGCGCAAAATAAGCCCGTCTGCAGTACGTGCACGGAACGGTTGACGCTGGTTTAACCTTTTAGTAAAGCTCGAATTTGCTGCTAATTAAACAGCGTCTGCTGAAAAAGGGGACAATTGAAAATACTCCAGATCACGAAGTCACCAGGAAGGACTTAAGATATCGCTGTAATAAAATGCTATTTCCATTATAGAGGACACGCAATTAACTACCTGCAACCATAGTTGCTATTGATGGTCTAAATTACTACTAATAGGCGTTACTTTGCTGCGTTCGTTTTTAAAATTGCTCAACAGAAAGATTGATTACAACGTGAAAATAACAAAGAAGCCACGAATGTAAAATAATTCTCAATTTAATGCGCCGTTATAACAAATAACAAAAATATGTTAATTTTATTATAAACTAAAGTAAAATATTTTTTTGGTTGAACGAAGAACAGCTGAAATCCAATTCATCATGGAACACGTTCCGTCTCAAGACGTAATTTAGTAGTAGGTTATGTGTATAATCATCTTCTGAAACTTTTTTAATAGGCCTATAAGCTCGAAATATGTCAGAGCTTTTCATAGCTGTTTGACAATTGCCTAATTTCTCATCGGAGATCATTAACCTGATCCTGTTGAGAAAAAATGCGTCGTTACAGTACCAGGGCCGTACTAATATATATATATATATATATATATATATATATGTATTAATTTTACTTAGTTTAATTATTTTCAATAAATAATTAAATATGTTATGGATTCCCCTCAGACGGAGAGCCGAGAAAAGCTCGTGAACACTAGTGGCAAAACCAGTTTTAGAGGCTGAAATCAAGTCAACGAACTAGTAAATAATACACAAACCCAAATTTGACACCATCTGACAACAATATCGTAGAAAATAGTTAATCTACTGGTGATTTAGCATTATTTAGCAAATCAATTATATGAAAAGATGCGGATATCTGTGACAAAGTATTTAAGTGTTATTATTCACGAATATGATTGACATTTCAAATAAAACGCTATATAAAACTAAAACCACTAATACAAAATATAAAAAAAAAAAAAAAAAAAAAAAAAGACTCTTCTGACCGGTTTAAAATAAGGCTCAAGTCTCGCTGTTCAGGTGAGACTCCATGCCCTCTGATTACCTCTAGCATGTACACCTGACTACTCCGCCCCCCTTTATGATGCCTTTATGATGCATTCATGACATCTTAGCTTGTGTTCTCATACCTACCACCACACCTTCAAGTACAACTCACCCCATGTCACGGACGGCCAGAGAATCCTATTTGGTGACGCGAGATTATAATTCTCCCAGTAAAAGTGCTGCATTTGGCAATGCTTCAGTCCTCCTCCCACTGCTGTTTTGTTGTATTGACGCAGCCTAAGGAAGGCAGTTCAGGAACGTCGTGCCAGATGTGCGGCTCTGTAATGAGGACCACTGTTGGGCTATCTTAGAGATTAGGGCCAGCCTGGAGTTCCACAGTCATCCCACCTACAGTCACGGTGTAATGTCATAAACCCTTAACCAAAAAAAACAAAACACTGCCACAGACCATCAAAGACCCAAGCACGCCCATTTTTACGTTCGTAAACAATAAGCACAAACCCCAGCCAGCGGGAGATTGCGCGTGAAATTAATTAATGTACGGGAGGAGGGGGGACGTGAGAAAAAAAAAAAATACATTTGCACAAGTGTGTTAAAGTTCCACATGTTGCTGGCAGCTTCTGGATAAATGAGTGTGCAGATTACATAAAATGTGCACTCTCCTTTCATAAAATGGCAATTAACAAGAAAAATGGTGAAAGTACTAAACATGACTGGTGACCAGGATAATTATTGTGCAAACACTCAGCCCAGAACCAAACATTATTTTTTCTCTCTCCCTCAAAATAGGAGGGGGTGTACACAGGGAATGCTTAATAAAAATAAAAAATAAAATAAAATAAAATAAGAATGGGGAAAAAATGCCTGGGATTAACGAATAAAATGTCAATATTTCACTCTATCCTAAAATGAAGGCTTGCCATAGCATCAATATGCAATACGTTTAAGGAAAAAGAGTGGTGTTCCTATGACGTTCCAAAATGTTGACTCCAGTGTATTCCACTGAATGGGTTTTTTCCCCCTCCTACAAGCACATTCAAATGAAACTGGTCTTTAATACAGCACAGTAGAACAATTTGGATCTTTACTACAAATTAAACAAATCATTAAACACATATTTTGATCTTTATGATTGCATATAAAAATACTTCATGGGCTTTTTAAAAAGCAGAAATATTAATGGGGGTTTTACTAAACAAGTATAATGGCTTTTTTAAAGAGCACAGCAATATACAATGACTAAGTATAAATAAATTAGTGTAATTAAATTAAAAAGTAACTTTAATATCACAAGAAGCAGACCTACAAAGCATATGAACATTATAAGGGCAAAATACACCAGTTAAATGAGGAAAAAAATTATTATTTACTATACTGCAGCTAAACCTACAAAAGATTTTTGCAAGCGTAAATTATTATAAGAGTGAATATCTCCAAATAAAAATTTAAAAAGGCCAGTTCACTTTACTGCTGTGTATTGCAGCCAAATGGATCACTCCACAGCAACACAGTAAAACTAAACTTCGCAAATAGATTTAGAAACCTAAAAGGTTTTTAAACTCCAAGATACTAAACCATATTAATGCTTTTAGTAGTTTTGCTAAAGCAATATTACTGAATCACTTTAAGCAGCGTGATATTGCTGTAAAAATGTTTTCAGCTCAGAAGATATCGAAGCGAGTGGACCATCTCAGAATCGAAACTTCCTCTCGTTGCATGGTAACTAAAGTCAGCTTAACTCAACCTGACCTCAAATGCCTGTCTACATCAGAGGCCCATTCGGAGAACACAGGTTCAGAAACACAAGCGCTTTATATGAATTCAGTCGGTCACGGTGGTAATGAACGCACTTGGTTTAAACCAGATCACTTCTCACATGTAAATAATGATATCTGTGTTGAATATGCAGGTCCTTAAAAAATTAAAGGAAGATACAAACATACATTTTTCACACTACAAATTTCACCAACAGCTGGCTCTGAGTAACCACAAACAAGGAGTGCTTTCAAAGTAAATTTTATTCCAATAATGATCCTACATATTGCAGTACAGCCAGCAGTACAAAATGAACATGTACTACCGCTTAAAATTCCATTTAACATTTTGAGATTTTAATTCAAAGATGTGTGTATGGGAGGGGGGGGGGGGGGGGTTATAATTATGGCTGTTTGTGCAGCAACACCGAGAGCCATTTCGAGAATGATTCTAAAGGAAGAGAGCCACCACACGAAGGGACTGTGGGTCAGTAACAATATGGACACCGCAGAACCAGCGAATAATTTTCCAAGCAGATGTCATAGTTTGGCACATGGAGCAAAGCATGACCCACACACCTGGCCTGCATTCCTTAACCCCGCGTTAAATAACTGCATCCAGGTTTCCCGTGTTTGGCGAGGCAACGCTATAAATTTCCCCCACAACCCCCCGACTCGGGTCTGTGACTCCAATCCTATGTGCACCAGAGTTACGATCCTTAAACCGCAGCTAAAAGATATTTCAAACCAAACCTAAATATTTTACAATCGTGCTTCTCTCCAAACGACATATTAGATTTACCAGAAACAAATCAAGCGCTGTTTTATAGTTTATTTTTTTTATGGCCTGTCAAAAAGACACTTTATACTTCAAATGCACCTATATTCGGAGGAAAAACCAGGAAAAAAAAATCATAAATAAGAGAAGTTGCACGGAACTTAAATTTTCAGGATGAATGTTTTTACGTGAATATTTAATGAATGGAATCAGGCACGCAATGCTAAGAGTGCGTACTAATGGAACTAGTCCACTGTCCAAAAAAAAAAAGAACACACAAGTTTAATATGAGCACCCACAGAAACAATGCAAACCTTTCAGTAAAATGCCATATTGGTCAATCAGCACTGAACAACTGAAACTGAAACATTCCACAGTCCAGACTGAACGTGATCGAGTAAAGTCGACTTCTGTTCGTTTTGGCCGCTAATGTGTGGGCATGCGAGACCCCGCTGGGCTAGAGGACAGAAGTGCCTGTGGAACTGAGTCTACACTGCCGAGCTGATGCTAAGGGTGCGTGGGGTGTGAGCATACAGTTTGTTCAGAAGGAGAATAACGTAAGTTTGCGGCGCTACGATCCACCCCCGCGTGTGGTAGAAAGCTCCAAAACCCCACCCTACACACACACCAAATCTCCCTGTGTCACTGAGGTCAGCCTCAACGACCTCTGCTAAGGCAAAGTCACTGCAACGCAGGCCCTGTTCTCCCATTATGACATCACCAATGTGACATCATCCCCGTAATCGCGTCCTGGTTGGCCCCGCCCGCGCTCCGCCGCCTGCTAAGAGCTCCCGCCCACGGCCAGGCTGTCCATGCTCTCCGACACCTCGCTGGTCACCTGGGCGGAGACGCTGGGCGGCGTCACGTTCAGGTGAATGTCGTACTGCTGGTCCAGGCCCAGGTAGCTGTCGCTCATCAGGTACAGGGTGTAGATGCACCTGGATGGGAGGTTCCATTGACAGTTATTAGCGTATCCGGGACAGCGGGCGGTTAGGAAACATTCAGCACTTGCATGCGATGCATCGTGCCCTGGCTGTCCGACAAAGCTGTTTTTCATCAGCAGGCCAGGAGGACACAGAGAACATTAAAAACACAACATGTTCCAAAAACAAAATGTAAATCAGTATATCAGTATATCAAGGATGACAGAAATCCTGTTCATAAGATATATTACAGAGGACTATACATAAACCCTGTAGCAGATATCAATTAATACAAGGGTTATTGTTAAAGTTATTGAACAGGTGATACTAAAACACAGATATCACAGACGGGTCATAACTTTCAGTTTCAGCCTGAAGGCGAACTTCCTGCTACCCCATTCACACACACTCACTCATTCCTCTGCAAATCACAGGCTCGTTCAGGCCTGGTCTATCCTCACACTTAAAACCACACCCACCCCAACCCCTATCCCTGCCCCCTAAGGCCTCACCTGCCCGTCTTCTCCGGGGTGAAGAAGGCGACGGAGGCGGTGCTGCGGTTCCGCACGTACCCCACCCTCTTGACGGCCAGCAGCTCCCTCTTCTCCACCTCTCCCAGCACCAGGAACCAGCCCTCGTCCTTCAGCTTGGGGAAGCGAGGGGCCATTGCCCGGCTGTCCTGTCTCCTCTGCACCGAGAGGGGAGGATTCTCTCCGTCAGTCAGTGAGTCAATCGACCAATCACATGTTACTGCGCACGGCAACCGGTAGCAACGGTTTGCAGATGTTGTTTTTAAGCGGAGTGATTAAATGATCATAGAAATTAGCAGGTCATAATAACCCTGAAATGAGGAGTCACTAAATACAGTCAGAAAAGTGTAAACAAAAGGAAATACTGGATAATGAATTACATGGCAGATAATAAAAATACAGTTTTGCAGTATGGAGGCAAGAATGGACACTTAAAGCAACAGTACAGTAAGTTTACGATGGAATATTAGGACATTAAAAACAATGTGTAGCCAGAGAGACTTGTTTTGTTGAGTGAGGAAAACATGGAGCAAGAAAGAAGGGAATAGTTGGGGGGGGGGGGCAGATGGACAGAGAGGAAAAGAGAGGGGGGTTAGAGATGCACAGGGACAAACAGCGCGAGAGAAGAAGACCGCACAGATGGAGCAGTGTGGTGTGTCAGAGCAGGGGCAGTGAGGTGTTGTATGGGACGCACCACTGTGCGTATGCACTGGGGTTCTCACACGGATGCGTATTTAGCAAGTTAAACGACAGGAAATAATGCGCCCGTGTGTACACACATCTATACATGCGTCCAGGTACGCAGAGCTGTTTACAAGCATGCAAATGTTAGAGTCCCCAAGAAAAACACTACAAGACGGCATTCTTTATTCTGCAGAAAGAGAGTTAGTTCACACAGCAGCATGTATGTTCAGTCCCACAGAGTGGCATTCCCTCTGAGCATTCATAACATTCACATCACACCACTTTGCTGATTACCTTCGGCTTAGCGAATCATCATTTGAATCACCGTCACCGTATGTCCAGTGGTCTCCAAAATAAATACATTGCTTTAGAGAGAGAGCCTAGGCCCCCTCCCATCTTTTAATTGATCATTATGAACCATGGATAATATTAATATTTATTAATGACTGAGCTTCCTGTACTCTTCACTCCAGTGCCCAGGTTTCCCGCAATAATCACAATCACCTGTCCTACTCTGTTCCAGAGCATTCCCTCCTTTCACTGGTCCCTGCACACAAAGTTCCCCAAGTACAGTATCTGACCATGTGACCCCGTCTGATGATACACAACGCTGCGGTCATTCCAGCTTTCATCTCAGCTCTAAAGCCTGTCACTAATTGTTGTTTGGCTGGCACTGAATCTTTCTGTACATTTCGCAACCAACAACTGCTCCCAAACACATCCCGGAATGTTCCTGCAAACTCAGAGCACGTCTGTGTGCGGGCACTCGGGTTTATCAGGGACCGCTCCCATTTGCAGTTCTTTAATTGTATCTTCGAGAGTTTTCCCTTTATTACATGATTCATCACGCGCAGTGTCAAGAGTTCTTACTGTTTTTGACAGTTCTTACTTCTTTTATATACCAATGAAATGTAACTAATGATGATTTGCTAATGCTGGAGGTAAGCACGAGTGATGTGACATGATTGACACGAATGCTCAGAGGGTCTGCCCCTCTGTGGGATCTTGAGCAGACATCCTGTTGTGTGAATGGACTCCCCTTCAGCAGAATAAAGAATACTGATTGTTTACAGTTCCTGTCTTGTACCTTTTCCTACCAGCTCTCAGTCTTACAGTATATACTAGGGACGCCAAGTCTTAGTGGTTAACAGATGAAAGAATGAAATTTGATTTAATTAGGAATCCCAGACAAAGTCAATTAACAGTGTCGTGAATAATACACACAGGCATTGCAGCAGATATTAGATTCATCCAAACATAGGCTAATGAATAGTTAAGTGCTGCTATATCAAATTAAACATCTAAAAGTAGCCATTTGTAATGTTAAAATAGAATGTTTATTCCTTATATAAACCACAAAACTATATTACATTTTCAGAAGATCAATGAAAACAGGTTTGTTTAGCTCATTAGCTACATTAGCCGTTTTGTAATTTTTGGATTTGGCATCATGGAGAATCTGTCAAGGCAGCGCTATTTTTTTTGGGTTGTAACGCCCTCGTTTCGTCTGGAGGTTTAAATAGTTAGTCCCCCATTCCCACACACAGATCGGACTTCTTCACGTTCCTTCTGGCTGAGAAGCTTTGTAAAGGTTCAATTTGATGAGCGATACGTGCTTTGCTTTGCTAAAGGAAGGCGTAGCGCACTAGCATAGCTGTGATCGTCTCATTGTTTTGCAGTTAAATGAGAAGCGGTACAGTGCGCGGAGGGGCAGGGGTACACACACGCAGTGGGGTTTACGCTCCTACCTTCTGGCCGCCCGTGTTGAGGCGGTGCAGGTGGACCTGCAGGACGTACTCCTGGTCGGCGTGGATGTCCAGCCAGCTCTTCTGGTTGCGGATGTTGGCCACGGCGGAGGGCAGCAGCCGCTCGCTCTGCTCCTGGCTCTCCCCCCACCAGCCCTTCACCCTCATCTCCACCTCCAGCACCGGCAGGTGGCTGAGGAACGCCCAGGCCTGGGAGGGGCGGGGACAGGTGAGGCCACGCCCACTGAAGCTTCGCGTGTCAGGTTCGGGGCAGTCAATGGCAAAGCCCCGCCCTGACGGCTCATGAGCATGCGGCCTGCATTGATCCTTCACACACAAACCTTTGCATCGTGACAACCGTACTCAATGTTTAACCCAGCTATATGTATGGTAGGAGCATTATTTCACCAATCTACCCTTACCACAGACTCAGATAATGAGTAGGCATTTGTTCTTTGATCTGATGTACAACAGCACCACATGCATTATGGGAATAGTTGGTCGTTTTTGGGGGTCATCAGATAAAGTTTAGCAGAAAAGCTGCAGGAAGCCTTTTAGGCTCCAGCTATTTTGGACACAGAAAGAGTGTAGCAGTTTTCCAATCACAGATGTGCCTGTCGGGGGGGGGGGGGGGGGGGGGAAGAGATATAAAAACAATTGTCCCCTATCACAATGCTCCCCCCTCTCTTTCCACACCCTAAGTACAGAGCTGTAGAAAGCCATGTGCACCTTACCCACCCCCCTGCAGCCAGTCACTCTCTCCTCTGGTGAGCGGGGGGTGGCGGGGGGGCAGGAGCCTCTTTCCAGCCTGCAGCCGCAGCGTTGCCACCCCGCTGTGCCATCCTGTAACCCCTGCCACCCCCTGCCCCCCCCCGCTCCACCCCGCGGGGGAGATGTGACTGCAGCTGCTTCCAACTGCTCAACCTCTCCTGCTGCAAGGCCCAGGGCCCTCACACTGGGGCAGATAGGGAAGGGACAGACTGAGCAAGGAGGAGAGATGGAGAGAGGGAGACAGGAAAAGAGAGAGAGAGCGAGAAAGAGAGAGAGTGTGTGTGTGAGTGTCTCAGTGTGTGTGTGTCTCAGTGAGTGTGTGTGTGTGTGTGTCTTCCTCAGTGTGTGTATATGGGTAAGCTTGGTGTATCCATGTGTATACAGCTTACAGAGCTCACAGTGCTTCCATACTGCTGCTTGTAGGAATCCAGTAGCATATCCACACCTTTTCCATCCCTCCCTCTCTCCCTCTTTCCATGTGTTGCTTTTACCATGGCTGCATAACAGCCCTGAAACTGCTGTGTTCTCACTGAATAAAGCGAAAAAAGAGCAGTGTTCAAAAAACCAAAGCAGAGGTGAAAAAAGAAGAGAGAGAGAGAGAGAGAGAGAGAGAGAGAGAGAAAGGAGTGAAAGCGGAGAGGAGAGGAAGGGGCAGTCCGGCGGTCTTGGCGGCCGTGTGTCAGTATTAAAAACCCTCAGCATCGCGCAGCCAAACATATTTATGCGAGGATTAGCGGGCCCAGAGCGAATCAGACGAGAACGTCCCGGTGCATGCGCTTATTTAATTAGCAGGGCCCCGGCTCCGGCGGGGAGTGGGCGGGGAGGGGGCGCGGCCTGAATACTGATGCGGGTGATCGCCGCGGCGCCCGGCAGAGCTCATTACCGCTGCAATTAGCACTTAGATTGGCGCAGTAAACCCTCTGATTCGAACGGTAATTGGGGATCCTGGAGTTACCTGAGAGCCTCTTGCCTCAGCGCAGCGACAGATTGCGGCTGAAATGGAGGCCATTGGGTTGGGGGGGGGCGTGGGGGGGGGGGGGGGGGTGATACACAGCAACTCACGTCAACTCAAACAAAGAGAGAAAATGGGTTGCTTTGTGTGTGTGTGTGTGTGTGTGTGTATTACCCTTCTGTCACAGTACTTTAACAGAAACATCAAAAAACAAAAAAATATATACCCATGCAATAAAACAAAATCAAATATCAGAACCAAAAATATACAGAAGCAAAAAAAGATTAGATTTTAAAGAGATTCGATTTCAGAGCGATTGTTGATGTCTCTCACTGTTTCTATTTTAGCCCCAAAATAAGCAGCTACTGCACTACCACTGCCACTAGTTACAGAACAACTACAACCATGAGTAAGAATATTAAGAAATGTAGAAGTAATCAACATTCCCCCGCAATAATCTGCCTAGCAATGCAATCTACCTTAAGAGAATGATATTAATACAGTCTTTATTCAAAGAGTTATTAAAGCAGTATTTACTTGATTGCTTAAGTGTTATAAAGGCTTTACTCTAAGTTAGTCAATAGTGCCTTTACTCTGAGCGAGTCTTCCTCAAACAGTCTTCCTGCAACTGAGTGAGCGCCAATAATGCAGTGGCAATACTAGCTGCTCAGCTACAGTTTGTCATGGCCTGAGGGACACAGGGGCCCAATTCTATTGACCAGGCAGTTGCATGAAAAACCCCAACCTATACCTCATCGATAAAACAAAGGATAGTGTGTCAGTTGTGAACTGTTTTACAAAAAATCAATAATATTGGTTACAACATATTGTAATCAATCAGATTACAGTCACTATTGACAAACTAAATGGTATGGCAATATGTACCAGTCACAAAAAATGGCCAGCGCAGGGTAGACATACACAGTACATGAACATATACATGCTTTCCCTCAGTGTAATACATATTCAGCGATTGGGAGTTTGCGTGTGATGTAAGCAAACAGGTTGCTTGTAAAACCATACAGCCGTACTAAAACAGAGCTTGTCTTAAGGTGCAGACTGTGGCTCTCATTCAAGTTGTTATCGCTGGAGCCAATATGGAGTCCTGGGTTTGGACCCCCCTTGCTCTACATGGCCACGTAATGCACGTTACCTGGACGACCTGACCGCACAAATGAAGCCCAGAACCTGCCGTGGGCTCAAAATGGCTGCCGAGTGAGTGAGTGAGTGGGAAGCCTGAGAGGCGGAGGGATGTGTGAGCTCCCCCGGGATTTCTCGAGCACTCTGACCTAAACTCGTTCCTTCAACGCGCCGTCTCGCGTTTCTTAACGTCCCTGTGAAAGATGTCCCTTCGCTTCCCGAGGCGATCTGTGACCAGCAACCGCTCTGACGACCGCGGGGACAAAGGTCGACCACGACGGTTCAACGGGCATCGACGGTGTCTTCGCGAGAAGCAGATCAAATCTCATCACAGCACGCGTTCTGAGCCAGAATAGACACGGAGGTGCTTCCCTGAACTTCAAGAAACGTTTGGACCTGCTCTGTGTGCTCCTCAGATAATCACTGCTCCTTCCGGAAAACTCCAGCAGCCTTTTTAAATTCAAGCTGAAATCCCTAGCATTTTAAAAATAAAACTTCAAAAAATCCCTAGTCTTATTTTCGTTAAAGCATAAAGCACTCACAGGACAGGAGTTTTGTGTATATGCTGTGTGCGCGTGAGACATCCTGTGTGATGGTAAAGTGGTCGCGGGTATATCTGCATTATTCTCCCTCCGAAGGAAACAAACCATTTCCTGCGGTCTGGGATGTGGGGGAGCGTTACCTGGGAAACCTGGCTTTGCTGCAGCCCGCCCCCCACGATGGCGGCGAAGGCGCTCTCCCGCCCGTCGCAGGCCGCCATCAGCTCGGGCAGCCCCTCGATTGGGCCCTGGAATCCTCTGGCCCCGCCCATCGCCTTCCCGGGGCTCCACTTCCTGTCGCGAAGAAGAAGGAAGAGGAGAAGATGAGGGACGCGATCACGCGGCAGAACCGCCCCCGTCGGCGCGGCGCGGTGGAAATCCCGCTAATGCCGCCGGCGGGCCGGGCACGGGCCGCCGCCGCGGGGGCTGCCTGCCTCGCTCATCCCCTCTTTCCATTTTTATTGTGTTTTACAAATTAGGCGTCCCTCCAGGAAGCCGGGCCTGAAATGCGCATTACGCGCATGAAAAGATCCGGCGCTTAGGAAGCGGACTCCCGCCTTTCCCAGCGACCAGGGCGGGCCGCTCGAAGGCCGCCCCCCGAAGCCGGGTCCGCTAAGTGATGCTAATCGTGTTTGCGGAGTTTCAAAAGCGCCCGAGGAAGGATTAGTACCTGATTTCTCTTCTGCGGCCATGTCAGAATGGAGCAGGGGAGGGTGCCGGTGGGGGGGGGGGGGGGGGGGGGGGGGGGTAATAACCGCGCAGCGTGAACACGCGGGCGGCACGGGTGGCGACGCTGGTGAGGAAAACGCCTCTGGAATGCAAATGGAGGAAGCGCTTTAACTCCTCAGAGTGCGCTAGTCCGTCGGGAGAGGTTGGCGGCTTGTTCCTGATGCGCTGGGCCGGTTCCGTGGCCACTGGCCACTGGACATGAGGTGGGAGGGGAGCTCCCAGGCCAGGGGCGAGACGCGTGGTGGGGAGGGGAGAGGACGGCAGGGGACAGGTGTGGAATTCTGAGAGGGACGCGCGGAATAAAGGCTTCTGTGCCTGGAATGGCACCTGTCGGACTATGGCCCTGCTCGCTGGAGTGAAACGGAGCGATCCTCCACACACACGCGCTCCTGTGTGTGCAACTCCCTTCTGGCTGAGGTCTCTTCTATATTATGCCCAGAGCCTGATGCAGACTGAACTCCACTCACACCCGGATCATGGCTGAATAATGCAGACCTCCAAGGGATGTACAGACAATGGTTTCATTCCATTAGTGACTAAAGTGTCCAGGTTAACATACTGTATCAAATATTTACATGTACTTATTGTATGTTCTTATTTATATTTTGTATGTATGTTTGAGTGTTGTGCGTGTGTATGTGCGTGTGTGTGTGTATGTGTATATGTGTGTAGATGTGTGAGTGTGTGTGTGTGTGTCTGTATGTGCTTGTATGCGCGTGCGTGTGTGTGTGTGTGTGTGTGTATGTGTGAGTGTGTGTGTGTGCATGTATGTGCTTGTATGTGCATGCGTGTGTGAGAAAGACTACCTGAACAGGTAGAGGTCCTGCTGCTCAATGTGGGGCAGGGTGAGCAGAGAGGAGTCGTGGAGCCACCTGGCCTGAATGATCATCTGCACCAGGTTACACACACTGAGCGCAGTGACCAGCCAGCCCTCACTGGCTGCTACATCCAGCATGGCCTGCAGGGACAGAGAGAGACAGTCACACACAGTGTATATACACACATACATGCATGTATATGCAACAACACACACACACACACACACATGCATGTGTATGCAACAACACACACACACACACACACACACACACACACACGCATGTATATGCAACAACACACACACACACACATGCATGCATGTATATGCAACACACACACGCATGTATACACAACAACACGCACACACACATGCATGTATATGCAACAACACACACACACACACATGCATGCATGTATATGCAACAACACACACACACACACATGCATGTATATGCAACACACACACACGCATGTATACACAACAACACGCACACACACATGCATGTATACACAACACACACACACACACACGTATACACAACACACACATGTATACACAACAACACACACACACGCATGTATACACAACACACACACACAGACATGCATACACAACAATACACACACACGCATGTATATGCAACAAACATACACACATATACAAATGCCCGTACATGCAACAACATATGCACGCATGTGCTAAATCACACACGTACACGCATGTGCATTTAAGTGCAAACACACATGGACATACATGCTGACATGCAAACAAATAGGCACATACACAGGCTCAGACACAACCGTAAACATGGCAATGGACACGCACAGACACACAACAGCATGTGAACACAAACACACACTCACATGAACACACACACAGACACACGCATTCAGAATCCCAGACGTTGCACACACGCACAAATACAAATGATAAATTAGGCGCACAAAAGCGTGTTCTCTCCCTCGCACACGCGGACACACACATGGCCAGCCTCGGAGACTGGTTACCATGGGAACAACATCACCCTGGAACGAGGAGGAAATCGGTGCAGTTGCAAGGGCCGTCCAGGAAGAGCAAGGGTCACCCGGACCCTCCCCCCCCCCTCAATTAGTGAGAAAATGGCCGGCTCGTAAAGGATGCTCCCGATGGCAGCTTTCTGCAGCAGCGCAATCACGCAGAGGCCAAAACGTCCGCTAGCTCAGACCCCGTCCTCGGCACCGCGCTCTGCTAACGTCAGGAGAGGGAGCGAGCTGCAGCCATCGCCGCGAGCCCTCAGACGACCGGGAAACGCGAAGGCTCGGGAAAGGCAAAGAGGGAGAGTTCATGAGCAGCCCGAGCCTGCCGTGCGAGGGGAAAGCTACACGCAGACTGTCAGACAGAGGGAGCGGCCAGGGACACGCGGCCCTGAGGGGTTAAACAGGCAGACTGCTAGCTAAGGCCCCAGGGTCGCGGTGGCTGAAACTCACAGCTGCGCAGATAAACCAAACTGGCCCACAATCCCTCGCCAGCTCGTGAATTTCACAACCAAACTGGTGGCTGCTTGTGTCGTTACCATGTGGTGCGAGAAATCAGGGTGTGTGGTGATATTGTGCTGTTGCAAGTCAACATTTAAAACACACGCACACACTCACACTTTTAGGTCCAACACATTCATCGTCACATTCAACTCTGAGCGTGAAGAGTTTTAAAAAAGATGCCTTGCAATCAATGCACATCACGATCGAGGAGTAAGCACCTTCAGCCACAGTTGGCTTTAGCTGATGATGTCGTTGCCAACATCACCTTAGCCACGACACCTGCCAAACGTGCTCCAACAACCACCCACCCCCTCTTTCACAGAGATCTCCTCTTCTGGCTATCCAAAATAACAGCCAATTATTATGCACAACAGTGAGCGTGCTAGGATGTTGTACAGTATTAGAACACAGGCGAAACTACGCTTTAATCCACAGCGTTTGTGTGAAACACAGGAGAGGTGGAGCACAGGACGGGATTACACATTCAGTGCAATGTGAAGACATGCTGCTGACATGTGGCTTCGCCTCATCTGCCCTGTCTCCTAAGCAACAGCTGCCACCTCTCTCTCTCTCTCTCTCTCTCTCTCCCCCTCTGCCTCCTGCCCCTCCTCTCCTTGTCCCCGTTTTTCTGGCTCTCTCATTCCCCCTTCAACCTCCCCTCGTTTCCCCCTCTCTCCCCCTCTCGTGTCTCTCTCTCTCCGTGTCCCCTCCGTCTCTCTCCCTCCCTCTTTTCTCTTTATCTTCCTGTCCCTTTCCCTCCTTTACCCCTCTCTCCTTCCTCCCTCCCTCCCTCCCTCCATCCCTCTTGTGGCCCTCTTTCTTCACCCCCTCTGTTTCTCTCCCTCCCTCTCCTGAACCTTCTAGAACCCTCATCCTCAAAAGGTTAGCCCTCGCGGAGCTCAGCTGCGCTCTAACAAACTTAATTAATCAAAAAGTCATTTCCTGGCTGTAACTATGACTAAAAAGCACCTCAAGTGCGCCAGCAAGCCCACAAGTTAATCAAAATGCTAATGCAGTACAAATTAAAGTTGTGATTAACATTTCACAGTAGCTGCTTGAGCAAATTGATCACACAAATGGGTTAGACATTACTCATGTCCTCTGGCACTCCCGCCTCGTGGCAGGGGGGGGGGGGGGGGGGGGGGGAGGAGGGGACGGAGGGACACGACAGACGTGTGGCGCTCCTGAACTGTCCACCGTGCGGGAGGATCGTGGGAGATTATGGGAAAAACACACTGAAATCAGACAAGATGGCTGCGCTCTGTGTGTGCCTGTGAGAATGTAGGATGCGTGTCTGTGAGAGGGTAGGGTGTGTGTCTGTGAGAGTATAGGGTGTGTGTCTGAGTGAGTAGGATATATGTCTGTGAGAGTGTAGGGTGTGTGTCTGTGACAGTGTAGGGTGTGTGCCTGTGAGAGTGTAAGGTGTGTGTCTGTGAGAGCATAGGGTATGTGTCTGTGAGTGTGGGATGTAAGTCTATGAGTGTAGGGTGTGTGTCTGTGAGAGCGTAGGGTATGTGTCTGTGAGAATGTAGGGTGTGTGTGTCTGTGAGAGTGTAGGGTGCGTGTCTGTGAGAGTGTAGGGTGTGTGTCTGTGAGAGTATAGGGTGTGTGTCTGAGTGAGTAGGATATATGTCTGTGAGAGTGTAGGATATATGTCTGTGAGAGTGTAGGGTGTGTGTCTGTGAGATTGTAGGGTGTGTGTCTGTGAGAGTGTAGGGTGTGTGTCTGTGAGAGGGTAGGGTGTGTGTCTGTGAGAGTAGTGTGTGTGTCTGTGAGAATGTAGGGTGTGTGTCTGTGAGAGGGTAGGGTGTGTGTCTGTGAGAGGGTAGGGTGTGTGTCTGTGAGAGTGTAGGGTGTGTGTCTGTGAGAGTGTAGGGTGTGCGTCTGTGAGAATGTAGGGTGTGTGTCTGTGAGAGTGCAGGGTGTGTGTCTGTAAGAATGTAGGGTGTGTGTCTGTGAGAATGTAGGGTGTGTGTCTGTGAGAATGTAGGGTGTGTGTCTGTGAGAGTTTAGGGTGTGTGTCTGTGAGAATGTAGGGTGTGTGTCTGTGAGAATGTAGGGTGTGTGTCTGTGAGAGTTTAGGGTGTGTGTCTGTGAGAATGTAGGGTATCTGTCTGTGAGAGTGTAGGGTGTGCGTCTGTTGAGCATATGTTGCGTGTGTCTATGGGAGAATAGTATGCGTGTGTATGGTGAGATCAGAGTGGACACAGGAGAGTAGAGTGACAGTATTTCCATAGCCTGGCGCTGCAGGAGCTCACTAAAGTAGCCACATGGACAGGCATGGACAATCACTAACAGATACGAACAGCATAGATAATCAATGGCACACCCCAAGGCATGGACAATCGCTGACAGAGCTTCAGGCATGGAGAACTACTACAACATGCGCAGCAATGGAGAATGGTCAGATAGCCCTCAGGCATGGCCAATCGCTAACAGATTCACCAGTTTGTGCTACAGGCAATAACAATCCACAGCACCAGGAGTCCTCCTCCCCTCGATATCTGCTGTCATGTGAGCAGGTGAGGTCTGGATTACTGGTCAGTAATTAAAGACAACTGCCTTGTGCCTGCTCTTTTACAAAGGCCCGTCACCCATTCACATACACATACACATAGAGTACTTACACAGGTACACTCACACGTACAGTACACACGTCATGCACTTTGTGTTATGACAGGCCACATATAAATCACTATGACTATTTATAAAGGGTGCCCATAAAGTGAATTTACACTGAGGGAACTCACACACAGCGAGAGGCCCCTGAGCTTATGACGTTACACACACACACAGCAGAAACCCTTTTTTACGTGTTTCCACTGCTGAGAACATAAAATCACACACTGTCCGGCAGACTCTGAAATTAACCGTGTTCCTTTTAAAGCAAAAACGTGTGGGAGACAGCTTAAAAAACAGCCACTGGTGCAAGGCTGTCACTGCCGAGTGTCGCACCAGTGATCTGTAGGAGGCGGGGCCAAGCAGAGCAGGCTGCTGATGTCAGAAGTATTGCAGTAGTGTCTGTGTGAATAACGGCAATGATGTAAAGAGGCAAAACGTGAGAACGGGAAGTGACACGCTCATCTTTGTTTGGTTAAAAAAAACAAAAAAGAGAAAAGAAGAGGAAGCACAGTCCTGGAGCTACAGCCCTTCCCTGTTTGGATTCCTACAGTGCTTTAATACAAGGCCAGGTCTGGAAAAACTCTAATCAAAATTTCTGAAGGGAAAAAAATGATTTTGGCAGCAGATGAGCACGTAATCAGAAGACAGGCTGAGGTCAAAGCACATTCTTCTCATCCCCAGGTCAGGTGACCTTCTGAGATAGCGTCCTATTGGTCAGTTGTTTCGTACGCTCCCTTGGGCGTCCGAGGAACAGCTCGCTCCCTTTAACAGCCCCCGCGGCCGCAGCATCACGCAGCGACGGCGGCCGCTCTGACAAACGGCAGCGGAGCGTACAGAAACGCGGGGGTGCCGCGGACGCCATACACACGTGCAGTTACACAAGTTCAGCAGAGCTGCGGATTTGAGGGCGGGTTGCTGGATTCAGAGTCGCTCATTCATTTAAAATAATGGCTCCTGTGATGATGTTAACCTGATGGATGTTAACAAAGCAGTATTCAGGAACTTATTTTACCCAAAAAGACAGGGACAAAAAGCCTGTTGTCATCAAAGACGTTGTAAAGGACGGTGAGGTAATGCTATAATGAGTGCACAAACACATGTACGTGCCCACACACACACACACACACACACACCCACACACACACACACACCCCCACACACACACACACACACAAACACGTACGTGCACACACACCCACACACACACACACACACACACACACCCACACACACTCACACAGACACACAAGCACGCCTGGAGTAACCTCCTGGTTCCAAGTAAGCAGTCTTCAGAAGTCTTCAGTCTTGATGTGCAGATACTTCCACAGACTGCTTGGCCACCCCCGTAATCACTTCAAGCAGCCTTTCTATGAGGGGTTTTGGTGGGGGGAGAGTGGGGGGATTTCCCCAAGCAGACATTTCAGAGCCCCACCCCAACCCCCTTCTCTTGCACATGGAAATGTACTCTGGGCCAGGCCTGGGCAGGTCTTATGATGGATGAAAGTAAAGCATTTGGCTTGGATCACAATGAAGGACCCTGACAGCAGGCCGTGGAACTGGGGGGTAGTGCTGGTGAGTGGGGGGGGGGCAGGGGGAGGGGGGGCTCATTCGGAGAGCACAACACACTGCTGTGTGGGGGAGACGGGTTTGAGGGGGGAAGGGTGTGAGGTGTAAGAGCAGTACAGGCAGAGTGGGGTCCGCAACTCCACAACACGTCTGCTCCCAACCTCTCCTTCTCCTCCACCACACCTGACATAGGAGCTTCCCAACTGAGGTTTACACACACACACACACACACACACACAGTCACACTCACTTACACATACACGCACGCACACGCACACACACACACACACACACACACACACACACAGACTGGCCTGGCAGATGCGCATGGCGTTGTCCAGCACGGTCTTGGTGTCGGTGCCGTAGTCGCTGCAGGGCAGGGTGGCGCGGCTGAAGTGGGCCTGCAGCAGCAGGTGGGTCTTCGTGTGAGCGCTGTCGTAGGAGTGGGGGTTCACCTCCAGGGGGAGCCGGCGAGCCAGCTCGCTGTTCAGCTGGTCCTCGTTGTGTCTGACCGGCAGCTCAGCATACTCCTCCGCGTCCTGTCCAGAGAGAGAGAGAGGGAGGGAGGGAGGGAGGGAGAGCGAGAGAGATCAAAGAACAGACAGAGGAGAAACCACAATCCCCCGTGTGAGAGCCTGTTCCCTTTAGTGATCCCCCACAGGTGTTTCTGCGGGGGTAAGGAAAGGAAGAGTGGAGGGGCGTCTGAGGCGGGGATGAAGTTTCCACTCCTTCTCCAAGTTGGTGGCTCCGCACAGCCCAGGTATGCTGGGAATACGGTCAATAGCAGCTCATTACAGAAACAGCTGCAACTCGGAGCCAAACGTAGGCGCTGTTCTTCTGTGCGCCTAACGATAGCGAGCGCTCGTGCGCTCGAACATGGGTCACTGAGGAAAGAAAGGTTGGCTCAACCAGCCAGTAGCTTCATTAACAGTACTAAAGGAACTCAACGAACACGCCACCTTCAGCGGCCTTATTTTGTACCGTTCAGTTTTTGATTTATGTTTCACCGCACGCAGCGAAGAAGCGCTCTCGGCTTCATCCGCCTCACAGAGGCTCCAGTCAGGGTCCACAGCTGTCAGGGAGGTGCGCTCCCTTACGATGCCGTATGTGGGTACTCGGGATTACACTAGAACGGTATGACAAATGAGGTTTAAATCACGCTACGCTGGGGTGGAACTGGCAGAATGCCCAATTTCATGGCACTAACACATGATGAGTCATCTAAAGGGTCTCAGCGGTGAACGGGATACTCCCGACTCTTAAAGCGATCCAGCTCCGGGTTTTTCCACTGGCTCCACCGGGTTCCTCTGCATATAAGACACACTCCTAGTTAGCAAAGTCTTCACTCTGAAAGCTAACTGAACTCCTTTTAATGTATGAATGGGCTTGGCTATATAATACTACAGTTTACAGTGGAATTAGGAGAACACACAAAGCTGTGACACTGAAATAAAATCACATCGGCCATCATACGCCCAAAGATCTTGAAGGAGGCATAATCTGTTGACAAGGACTTCAATGCATAGTTCCCTTAGATGGCTGCACAGGAAACTACTTACTGCCTGACTAGTCCCTCCCCTCTGTTTGTTTAACTGTATGTCTCCAGTGGTCGCTAGCCCACTGAACGTTATGTCTTTGGAACTCTGGACATTTCAAAATATAATGCAAACTCACAATAACACCACAATAAATGTATGTCATTCATAATATTTACGACACCTGTAATGGAAACATTAGCAGGATGAAATAAGATACAAACTATATTCTGGCATTCTGATTAAAACAAATGATTTGCCACACAGACTAATAATATTAAAAACCCTAGGAGTGATTTCAGTTTTAATTTACTCATGTTGAGTAAGGTAGCTTGTTTCTGACTTTTCCTTCAAATTAAGTGCTTTCTCTTTGAATCCCGCAATTCCACCGGTGGCTGACTGGCTGAGTAAATATTATGATCAATAAAAGCACCTCTGTCAGACACTGAAAGACGATTGGCTCAAAGAAACAGAAACAATTATTTTGTGGTTCAAGTCTGGGTCATCGGCAGTTGTAATCTTAAAACAAGCACGGAACCGTCCAGACCCACGGCGCAACTCACTTCTGCAGACACATTTTAGGTGGCACCACCTGTTCATGCGTCCTACTAAACGAAGCACCACTTGCGCATGCGTCCCACAAAACGTCCCTCAAAGGTCGTCCGTGAGTGAGTGAGTGAGCGACCACAATTTGCCATGCATAGCCCACGGCGCCAGTTCCTGTGCGCCATGGGAAAAAGAAACCTCGCATTATCTGTGTTTATAGAACGCAGTATATTTTTTTCTGCATTTTGGGTCTTTCTTCTGTGTAAAAAAACACAGAAGAGCGAGCACAGATTCTGCGTTAACTTGACCACTGGCCTCATTTGCTTTTCACAGTCTGCCTGACCTCGCAACAAATAAATCTTAATTGCTTCATCCACTGTCACATGAGAGGTAAATTTTGCCCATTTTTACAGACTTGCCACACAGTACAGAAAGTCATTGAGTAACGTGTTTTTACATCTGGCACTGGTACTTTATCACACTGTACTTGAAGGAAAGAAGGAAAATACCAGATGAGACAATAATAATAAAAAAGGAAGTTGGGTAACTGATCGTCTGGTGTGGTCAGATCTGTAGTGTGCAAAACAAACCTTACCTAAAAGTGAAATCCATAAAACAAAACTCCCAACACTGTGGCTTTGAGTGACATTTACTCAGGAAGAATGTCGCTGCAGGAAGATCGTTCCTCTGCAGAGGATTATGGGATTTGGACAGAAATGAACGCAGTGGGGAACGAGCCTCTTGCTGTCGGTCACTGTGTGTCTAACACCCCCGCTGTCTGTGTTCAAATGACACAGTCTTTGTCTTTGGAAGACACATAAAAACACATACACACACATGCACGCACGCACACACATGCAGGATAGGATGTATGAGAGTAGGATGCACTCATTCAATCCATACTTGCAATTTTGCTTACTAACACACACACACACACACACACAGCACAAGGGGTCAGGCCAAAATATTCAGAGCTGTGCTTGGATTGGCATGTGGTTGCCGTAGCAATGAGGTTGCAGTCGCTTGTTCTGTGACCCGAGTAAAGCACTCTTTAGGTTACTCTTTAACAGCAGCGGTGCCGGGGGTCACACACTCTTCTCCGGGCAGTTACCTGCCTTCTGACTTTTAACACAGAAAAGTGTGATTCGGCCACTTTCAGCGAACGGTGAATTTGAGCGAGTGCGAATGTTTTTTTCGCTCTTTCCGTTAGCCTCCGTTAACTTTCCGTTACGCAAGCCTCCGGCGCTGCGTAAGAGGGCTGTTAACACTGTGACTAAATGTAAACAGTGGACTGAATGAGAGGCGACAGATGGAGGCGGAGACGTTCGCGCCGTCCGCGGGGACGGCCACCCCAGTGTACCGCGGCTCAGAGACGCGCTCATCAAGTATTTGCAGAAGGGATTAAAAGAGAAGTTTCTGCATGCGGGGAAAGAGGCAGAGAGAGGGAAAAGCAGGGAGGGAGGGACGGCAGCAGAGAGGGGGAGAACGGGGGGATGGGGTAAAGGAAGGAAGGAGGGACAGGTGTGAAAAAGACAGACAGGTGAGAGAGGGGTAGCACAGAGTCCAGTGAGAGAAACGAAGGGGAAAGACAAGTGAGAGACATACAGACTGGAGAGAGACAGAGGTGAGGTTTGAGAAGGAAGGGAGAGAGACAGACAGTTGATAGGCTGATTGGACGGAGGTGTGAGAGACAGACAGTTGATAGCCGGATTAGATGGAGGTGAAAGAGACAGGCAGTTGATAGGCTGATTAGATGGAGGTGAAAGAGACAGGCAGTTGATAGGCTGATTAGAGGGAGGCAGGAGAGACAGACAGTTGATAGGCTGATTAGATGGAGGCAGGAGAGACAGACAGTTGATAGGCTGATTAGATGGAGGCGGGAGAGACAGACAGTTGATAGGATGATTAGATGGAGGCGAGAGAGACAGACAGTTGATAGGCTGATTAGATGGAGGCGAGAGAGACAGGCAGTTGATAGGCTGATTAGATGGAGGCGGGAGAGACAGACAGTTGATAGGCTGATTAGATGGAGGCGAGAGAGACAGACAGTTGATAGGATGATTAGATGGAGGCAGGAGAGACAGGCAGTTGATAGGCTGATTAGATGGAGGCAGGAGAGACAGACAGTTGATAGGATGATTAGATGGAGGCGGGAGAGACAGACAGTTGATAGGCTGATTAGATGGAGGCGGGAGAGACAGACAGTTGATAGGCTGATTAGATGGAGGCGGGAGAGACAGACAGTTGATAGGATGATTAGATGGAGGCGGGAGAGACAGACAGTTGATAGGCTGATTAGATGGAGGCGGGAGAGACAGACAGTTGATAGGCTGATTAGATGGAGGTGAAAGAGACAGGCAGTTGATAGGATGATTAGATGGAGGCGGGAGAGACAGACAGTTGATAGGCTGATTAGATGGAGGCGGGAGAGACAGACAGTTGATAGGATGATTAGACGGAGGCGAGAGAGATGACAAAAGGAGGTGAAGTCACAGGGCAGAGGCATGCTGGGAGGGCGATAGGAGAGGAGGAGGTAGGAGGAGCGGGGAAGGGAGGGAGGGAGGGAGGGAGAGGGGAGAGAAAGGGGGATGGCAGTGTGCTTCATTAACAGCCACACCACAGTAATTAGGGGAAATTGAGTAGCTGCGGGTCCTTTGTGCCGAGTCAAAAGGGGGTGAAGAGGGAGGAGGGGTCGATGGGGGTGGCCTCGCGAACGCCAGCCTGTTGTTTGTTTCTCAGCGGCTGGATGAGCGGTCGAGTGGGACATGTGCCCGCACGCCCGTGTGTGTGTGTGTATGTGTGGGGTTTACCCAGCTGTCAATGGAGGCCGGCGCATAGAAACTTTCCTTTAAGTGACGGATAATAAGCGTAGGCCCCTCTTCCCCAGTCATGTGACCAACATTAACGCAACTCTGTTATACCCCAATGGTTAATTATTCTAAAACAAAAATTGACAAACAATTAAACTGTTATATAACTCAAAACAGAAGGACTGAACAGCCCTAATACACAATTAATGTGGTGTGAGCGCTCAGGCTCCACAGACACCTCATAGAAAATGGGCCTGTGGCGGCTGAAGCATCGCCAGGACGACACTGTCGCTCAGTTTAACCCCGAGGCACGACGCTGTTATTCTCCCATCCAATATAAACCCTGGCACACGCAGCATACATTAATGCTACTCGCCAGCCTCCAGCTGTGTGAAGCGCAGTCTATAAACACTGTGTGTTAACTGCTGAGGTTATAACAAGGGGGAGCGAGAGACCGCAATAAAGAGACAGAGAATGAGAACAAGAATCAGAGACACCTGACCATCCAAAGCAATTTAAACTCAGCTCCACTGTTTATGAGGTGTAAATGTAAACGTCTCACAAACAAGTAAACATGTCCTTAGGAACAACTCACCCCCCCACTGTATTTACCAACACAAAGGCACAGACACCAGGTCGAATGAGTGTCATGTTATGACTGGGGTTTGGATATTAATGTTATTGTGTTAATGCAAACGCCCTTGAGAAACACACACTGCTAAACTCTTGTGGCTTATGTACTGTACTCATGCTGTGGTACAATGTGACATTAATCTGCACTAGAAGAGTGAGGAGCCAGCTCTGGCACTCAGTTGTGTTGTCTTCCATATGTTAACATAATTTAGCGCATGAGCGTTTTCCAGTATCACAAAGCATGTACCTCCGGACAAGGGCCTACGCTACAGTGCAACATGGTAAACTAATAACACGGGGGGGTTGAAGGGATGACCCCCTCTGTGCAGGACCGTAACCCCCCCGGGGGAAGTGGGGGGGCACTGAGGTTACTCATTCAAATGTTTTGGTCCCACACATCGTTGGTTGATGGTTTTCCCAATGACCAGGGTCAGCAACTGCATCCACTCCCAAAAGACTGGTGGCGGGGTCACACAGAGGTCAGAGTTACCATACAACACCCATTACCTCAAGCCCAAGAATTGATAACGCTCACACTGTCTGTCAGTTCACACCAATGAACACACATTTTTCATATTCTATGTATGTAGATGTATAAATATCTTATTAGGAAAGGTTTGATAGAGATTGAGCGTGAGCATGCATATTTGTTTTTGGGCATTTGTGGTGTATGTGTGGGGTGAGCACTGGATGAGTGCACGGGTGTATGTGTGTGTGTGTTTGTGAGTGTGTGTGAGTGCAGGGTTTCCCCTTCAATAGATTAGAAGGGACGGGCCGCCTCGTCTAAAAATATAAAAAATATATAATATGGCGACGTCATTATTTGAAAAAATAATTTAGTATGATTTTAAAATCAATAGAAAATTTGTTCATGTACGCGCTCCACTTTGTGATCTGTTTTTTAAATGATCAATAATACATTGTGGGGTGCGTGGACTCCTTTCGATTAATAGCCAAATCTAAGTATGAAATTACAGCGCTTTGATTGCCGGTTAAGCCTATCTCACTATCATTAGTGAGCCGCACGAAGACGAGTGGATTTGTTTACGTGGATTTACCACAGGAAAGCAAATAACTAGCCTAGCGAAACGTCACCATCAGCTAAAAGAGGAACGTGCCACCAACAAGGGTCAGGTAAAAATCTCATCTTTCTTCCATGTAAATGTAAACCAGATCAAGGAGAATAGTGACAGAATATTTTTGTTGTCAGTGAAACCACTGATAATACAGAAGTCAATGCGGAAGTCTGCGTGCAACCCGGCCTGGTTTGAGGACCCTCGCTACCAAGCATCGCTTTATGAAACAAGCCTAGGAGAGTAGCTAATTCATAACTTGAGTTTATGATTTTCAACTGATAAAGAAACTCCTAAATACCCCAATCACAGAGCAGCATTTAAACAATGCTCTTTTAGCCAGATTAACATAACGTTACACTGAATATTTTTTCCTCTCTTCTCATGTCCTTCTCATATTTTCTTTGATGCATCTGATGTTTTGAAACACTCATTTATGAAGCAAAATGACATTTTCAATGCCATTTACAGTTTACACAGTACAATTCTGACCACTGATGTGAGGGTGTTCTTTCACTTGTGTAGCAACACAAGCAGTCAGTGAAGAGAGGCAGGGCAGAAAGCAGTGTTGAGTCTGTACACTGTATACACAGTGTAAATATTAAACAGAGGAAAACGGGAGTAACACATAACACAGGTGTCTTCAGGGCCGGCACTACTCATATGTGACATAGGTGGTTGCCTAGGGCACGGTCCGTCTGAGGAGGTGCCAAACAAAGAGAATAATGTAAAAAAAAAAAAAAAAAAAAAAAAAAACGTGCGGATGCACTCTCAAATTCCCCCCCTCCCAGTCCACGATCACAGCAGCATCCACCCCCCCACACCCCCCCGCCGAGGATGAATAAGAATCATTGCCTTTCCCCATCCCCGGTGCATTATAATCAGAGTTATTAGTGTCAAACCCTCCGCTGTCATCCACACAGAGGCTACATGTTTCTGTTATCAGACCTGTTAATTGATTAAGGACATGCACACTCACACAGTGAGAATCTTCTCCCTGTGATAATTACCTATTCAGGGAAAGCTATCATTATATCAGCCAGCAGCGAGGCTGGGAGTGCACTCGCTCACCTGGCAAACAGGGATTTAACAACATCGTCTCCCCCGCGCCGTTAGCTTTTCACACGCTTTAAACGACGGACGCTCGCCGTCTCGGGGAAACGCGGGTGTTTTTTCTAAACGCCGCCATTATGTCGGCGAGCCGCCTTCCGAAGGGCCGTGTCCCAACGCCGCGCCGAGCGGTCCCGCGGACCGACGCCTTCGGGCTCAGACGATCTCAGCAATTATTCCCAAATTTAAATTCATAACTGTTAAAGCTCCCCTCAGGAGGCAGATTCGGCCCGGTCCTCAGAGCGCCATTCACGGGGGGTAATGAATGGGGGCCCTTTCCTAAAAGCGGGCGAGGCAGGCGACACAGCCGCGGCAGGCCACTGCCATCCTAATTTAGCAGAACAAATACGAGAGCAATTCTACAAGAATGGAACGCTGGAAGGTAGTTTAAAGCCTTTAGGAATGTCGCCATGCGTGAACGTGCCCACGATTCAATGGGGAAAATAAATCAAGGAAAACGGTGCTGGTCGAGTCTTAAGTGTTTCAGAACTGTAAACAAAAAATTAATTGTAATTGCGGCAAGTTATTTAAAGGTAACGGCAAGATTGATGTCTACAAGGTATCGCGGACGGTTCTATTCACAAGCTGGCTCACAAAGTATAATTCAATTCATTCATCGCAAGACAAAAAAAATCTACATAATGAAGACCAATTATACGCTTCTTGTCATTGAGAGATCAAGTATTTGTGTGCGTGTGTGACAGACAGAGAGCAGGTTTTTCTTTTGTAAAAAGTTTTGTGTGTATTTATGCCCAGTGTATTTATATCATAAGAATAAGAGTATTATATTGTTTTGGCAGATTTGTTTGCAGAAATAAAAGAAGACCCTGGGTGAACACAGACGCATGAACTCAAACATACAGCTCATTTAAAAAGTTACTTCCTTTCAAATGAGACTTGGTTCCAACTGTTAAAAGATAAAACAGACTATTTTTACGCCCTTGTCTTTACTGTACGTTTTGTGTTAGTGATCTAAAACGCATGACAAATTGGCTTCAATTCATGATTGAGGGTTTATGCTGCCTTTTAATTCTAAAATAACAGAGGACACCGTTTCATCCACCCGTGTTCAAGTTTAATTACCCGAGAAAGATTTAACAGGGAAAGCGATTAGCCGCGATATCCGTGCTCCACGGCTCCGACTGAAGGTACAATAACATGGCAAGAATGTGGCGACCCCTTACAGTACACCTGCAATTACCCGGAATGAGTGGGCTGTTCCAGGGAAGCAAAGGGCACCGGAGGGAGTGCGACAGCGACAATTACACAGAAAAGAGGAGATGCAAGAGGTGTGTGCCATCACAAGCGTAAAAAATGTAAAAACTATGGTGGACTGCAAAAGAGACGGAAAGCAGTCGCGATGCCTCGATGGCTGAACACGGTTTTAAACGGGGGGTGGGGGGGTGGGGGGGTGTGCGCTCTACCGCCCCGCTGATGAGCATGCTCGACTCGGACCTCCCGTCCGACGCACCCGCCCCACAAAGGGCAGGGGGGTCCCAGCGCGGACCGGCAGAGAGGAACAAAGGGCTCGTCAGACAGAACGCATGCGCCAGGCCTGTCCTCCGGAGCCATCTACCGCCCTCCACCAGGGCCCTCTGCAAGGCCCGTACGGCTGAATTAAAGGGGCGGCTCCCTCGCTCTCCGCGGTCGCTCAGAGATCAGGACCGCCTGACCTCCATCGCGGGTCTCCATCTGCGCTTTCGCAAAAAACCCGCCGTCCCCCCTCGCCAACGCGCCAGCGGAGCTGCGGGAGCACCGCCGCCTAATTGCCTGCCCACCAGGAGACAATGCAGGAAAGAACAGAGACTGTGCCTGTGTGTGTGTGTGTGTGTGCACACTCGTGTGGGTTTGTGAGTGTGTATGCATACGGCCAGATGTGTGTGCGCGCTTACGCTTTTGTGTGTGACTGCGCACACACAAGTATGGCTGCGCAGCTCTTCTGTGCATCTTACCATTTTCTAAGGATTCAGTTTCATTCTCCTTTCAGGCATTAGCGAACAATTTCAAACTTTGCAAATGGTGTCGTGCAAAACAAAGCCGGATTGGTCGACGATACCGCCGGGGGCCTCCCTCTCCTGTAAGCGGGCTGCACCACGCAGTGGAGCGCGCTCTGCGGTAACGGGCGAGGCTTTTCGGGGACACTGACCGTGAGAATGAGGAGCAGGTCCTGGAGGGAGCACTCGGGCTTCAGCCGCTCGTGGAACATGCGCACCGTCTGGTGCTTGAGGTAATAGTACGAGGCGATGCGCCCGTGCGTCAGGGGCTCGATGGTGTGGTTGTCCTGGAGACAGAGGAGACATAACCCGGTCAGCGAGCAGACAAAGGCTGGCAGGAGAAACCTGGCACAGCAAAGCATTAAAGGAACCTAGGCTGATATAGGCATGTTAGATATCTCTCTACACCAGTTCACTAACACCACAGAACACCAAATATCTTTCAACAGAATTGAAAGCAGTGTTGGTTTTCAGGGAAGTGCACTTTCCTAGTTCAGTTCACACTCATATAGTACACTGACATTTGCTAAACTAAATGATGACTCCTCTGGAGCTAGTTAGGTATGGCAGCACATATAGTTTGGTTTTTATGGAATTCATTCATCTTGCGAAACATGCTGTGGCTTGGAGGTCTTAACCAGATGGGTTTCATTTCATAGCAAATGATGGGCAACTCAGTGTCAGCAATACCTGATGGAGTTCTACAGAGCCTCGTGACTGGAATCATGTCTTAAAGACACAAAATTTCAGATGACATCTCATTTCCTGCTCCTGAACCCAAATAAAACAGACATGACAGTCCTGAGCCCTAAAAACAGCAAGTCAAACCCAGCGCCCTGCCGAGATGATTGCTCTGAAACTTCATGCTAAAACATCAAAAATCTCGGGGTTACAATCAGCCAATAGCTGTCGTTTTGAAAGATAAAAAATGTCCTCCCCTGCGAGCAGTCCTTTCACCTCACATCACAAAAAATCAGACCTTTCTTTCTCAAAAATATGAGACTGATCTGTAAGTGTGTTACATCTTTATTATGACTATTGCCATCTGTCAACATTGCTATAAATTCCATGTGAGACGTGTAAAACGCTAGCTGGTAAGATCCAGAGTAATGGAAACAAACAGAAATAAATGGCCACTTTACGCCAGTTTTACCGTTGCTTCACTGGCTACCAATAAAATACTGAGTTGATTTCAAATAGCTTCTCTTAACCTGTGAGGCTTTCGATGGTCCTGAGCCATCTTATTTATGAGGCCCCCTAATCCCCCACAATCCCCGCAGATTGCTTTGCTCACAAGAGGCTGGCTATTTGGTTGCTGTGATAACAGGAGAGATAGGAGAATCTCGCGGCGCGGCCTTTCCACTGAAGTTAAACGGAACGGATTGCACTTCTGCGGCACCGTTTCCTCTCATGATCCCAAAGTGCTTTACCGAGCAGGCAGGAAACTGGCCTCCAACACCAACAAGGTGTAGCCGCCCTATCACAGAAAGGTTAACTAAAGTTAACAATTCAATAATCATCAGACACTGATTATTTTTGAACCTGAATGAAAACCTAATTAGCTTAGTCTGTATTCTATCCTCTTACCAGCATTTTCTCTTCTCTCAAATTCTGACCTCTCTCGAGTCCTGCTGTCCCACTGTCCAACTACCTGCTCCCTGGATTCCATTCCCACACCCCTCCGCCAGTCCACCTCACCTGAAATCCTCCCATTCCTTTCCTTTATGTCAAGCAAGAAGATTCTTTCTTGACAACTACCAGATAATCTGAACTTTCCTCACCACATACTGAACCCAGTTCATAGTCTAGGTACAGGTCAACCCAGCTCTTAGTCTAGGTACAGGTCAACCCAGCTCTTAGTCTAGGTACAGGTCAACCCAGCTCTTAGTCTAGGTACAGGTCAACCCAGCTCTTAGTCTAGGTACAGGTTAACCCAGCGTAGTCTCGGCACAGGTCATTTCCCAGGAGTCGTGGTTAGCCTGTGGTTGTATGTGATTCAGGTAAAAGACCTGACCTTGTTGCCACATCATTACTAAGGGGTGTCCTACACCCTGTTTCAGTTGGTTCCAACGTCCAACCCTTAGCAGGGCAGGATGGTTTCATATCAATGAACAAAGACACTTTGATCGTTTCTTTCTTTGAATCTATGGACAGATGAATGAAACTGGATCCTCAGTGGGGCAGTACTGTTACTACTACTGAACAAGACTGTCAAGTCAGGGATTCCATGTCCAGATGTATAAAGAATATATGTGCAGCAACATTAGTTATAACTGCTGTCCGGGATAAGAGTATCTACTAAAATAAATATAAGTACTGTCCTTGTTCACACTAGACTGTGTCACCTTGTATGTGTGCCTAGGTGAGCACCATGTGGCATGGGTACATGACTCCATGCCTCACATCACAGACCACAGTATTTTAATTACAGTTTAGTACGGCTACATTTTTAATAGGCTGCAAGGCCAAGCCTGCTACAGACTAGTGTGGTGGAGGGAAAAAGCAAACAATCGAAGCCAGGTATCAATCTCTCCCTCAATAATGACAACACATTCAAGATTGAATTTGCGAAATCCACACCTCCTTGCGCGGGAGAGAGCAGCTCTTATGAATAATACCGCTCTTGGAGGGCTGTTGAAACGGCGGCTAACGGCGGGCGAGAGCGTGTGACGGGGGCTGGAGGGGGGAGGGATGAGCCTACGTCAGATTCGGCTGGTCGCACTCACGTCCACTTTAGCATAATAACATCGCTGGAACCCTGTATCGAACAAATAACTCAACTCCCGCCCCACTGACGATCAGAAGAGTCATTGTGGACCCTACAAAGCAACTTTCCCTGCAAATGACAGTCTGCTCAGAGAATAATAAGAATAAAGCAGGATAGCGTGTGTCTGTGTCAGTGTGTGTGGTTATTTCTCGATCTTGTCTACACAGATGAAGCTAGTCTTTCATGCATCTAAGGCCTAGGTCATGCCAAAACAGATGCATACACAGAAACATACACAAGCACAAGTACACATACATACATGGATTCACTGACACAGACATGTTCACAAACAAATGCATTAACACACACAGGCTTACATCCTGATTCACAGCCATAAACACATAAACATACACACATCCATACATATACAGTACCTCTCCTATCGCCATGCAGTAGGAACTCTCCAGGTCCCGCAGGCTTTTCTCCACCAGGTTAGAGAGGAACTTGTTGATGGATTCATGGCTGACGTCCTCCAAGCTGTAATAGCTGGATAAAAGGGGCAAATTGCAACCTTTAAAAATCACAGAACACGACAGCTAAGAGTAAAGATACAAGACCTCCTCAGAAATCAATGGACATGGTTGTCTGCAGTTAGGAATGGGAGACCAGTTAGCATTGTAAAACCCTGCAGCAAATTATGTCTGTGACATTTCTCAGTTAAACGTACATCCCCCACCCTCACCCCAAAAACCTACCTTCCTACGGCCCTTTGTGAAAAGCGAAATGAGACCTCGGTTAACAGGCAGGCCGTAACTCACAGCAGTAAAACACAGGGCGGCAAGGTTCGGAAGGTATGAAATATGCGCGCTTTACGCGATATTGATTTACAAATAACCTGTAAAACCGGCCACTGTCACGGGCCGTTAATTTTACTCCCCGTCTAACGACAGCGCCGCCGAGCGCAGACTTTCGAGGGGGAGGGGCGTGGTAAAGACCTCCACGGCCGAGGGTGTTGGGTGCCCGCTACGTCTAGACGGCCTGGGTTATGCTAGCACAGGCAGGGCAGAGGGCAGGCTAGCGGGGACGCGACGGTTCACGAGAGGAGAACGGTCATAAACATGAAAATCAGGAGAGAAGGCTTGTACCCAAAACTGAAAAATCACACTGGAGATGTTTTTACGTACACAATTGCGTTTTAAGCCAACAACTATGTCAACTTCCTTTCTGGGCACGAATTTCAGCTTGAAAGGTTTTCTGGAGTGAGGATCACACCTTCTCTGAGATTATTTTGACTTTTTTAATGCAGGGGGTACAGTTATCTGTAAACATTACATTTCATACCGTCTTAGACCCAGTAGACTGTAAAAACTGAGTAACTACACAATGGAATGGGAGCAGGAAGGGGGATTATTACGGTCCAGAGGAAATGACCGACCGCGCAGGCCACAGCAGGGATCTGACCGCAGTTGTTTTAACGATGTCACACCTTTACTCAACCGTGCAGTACGAAACCGCAAGCTGCGGCACGTGACCTCGCACACTTTCCGAATAGCTGAAGGCAGACTTTGTAGTGTTTAATGTGGCTGATGTGAACGCTTCTGGTTGCAGCTGCATAAGCCGCGTACCGGCAGGGCCAGAGAGACGTGGATACGGGACAGGTTCAACGGGCTTCACAAGGAGGCCGGGGAGCGCTGTCGAACCCCTGACTCATCAACCAAAATGCACCTCAACCTCCAGCGGGCGGCTAAACGTCATCGCAAAATTACTCCCAGCCGGTACCGAGGGAGCTGACAAGCTGTGGTGAAAAAATCGCTTCCATGCGCAAGTCACAGCAATAAGAGCTACCACATGGGGGGGTGGGGGGGTGTGCATAACTGGGGAGAGGAGATACTTTATGCCTTTATTAAGTTATAACAATGTGGTCCTCTTACTTCAGTCATTTCAGAAAAAAAGGGGTCGATGATGCTTAGAGAGCTGTGCCTCTCTCTGCACGTTTAAAGGCATCCTGACAGCAGACACCCGTAAAAATGTTCTCCTGGGGTGTTTGTGGAAAGAATGGAAATCGTGCTCTCATGATGGCACGTGGCGGAACTTTGCAGTTCAACAGCCTTTATGATATCGACCTTGAGCACAGTGCAATCCAAGAGATACACAAAACACAAAACGTAAAAAAGAATGGCGCTCGCTTGTGTTCCCCGAGATGGCCTCCGTGAGGCTGCGTCTCCCTGTGACATGTGACTGGGGAACATGGAAGCACCTGGAAGTCTTTAAGGAGGATTTGGTCCCTGTTCAGGAGTGCTGGGAAACAGTTAAATACTGAAGCACATACCTGCAACTTCATCCACACACACAAACACAATGCTACAACTTCATACATACACATGTACACACAAACATACACACAGATGTACAAACATACCAATTTAGTACACACACCTTCATGTACATGCGCTGTTTATATACAGTCCACAATTATTGGCACCCGTAATGAAAATGAGGGGGAAAAATGCTGTATAACAAACAGCACAGAGAATGAGCTATATTCTAGATTCTTTCAAATAATATAAACCAAAGTTAAATAAAATTTTTCTTATTTACGTTCATCTCAGTTGTATGAAAGAGTTATTTGGCCTTTCTTCACCTCCTGTTTCATTAGGGTATAAAAATAAGGTAACACACATCACCGAGGGGATGCCAAAGAACAGTCTATTCAAAAGTGACAGACGGTTATTGACCTACACAAATCAGGTAACAGGTACAAAAATACATAAACAGTTAAACATACCACTAAGCACTATTAGGGCAATAATATAAAAGCTTCAAACATCTGGAACTGTGGCAAACTTGCCAGGAGGAGGGTGCAAGTGCACATTGTCCTCACACACAGTCATCTTGGTGGAGAGGGAGGCGAAGAAGAACCCAAAAATCATAGTTCAGGAACTGCACTGTTGAGTCGCATTTTGGGGTCACCAAGTATCAAAATCAACCATAAAAGCCACCTCCACACAAATGGGGTCTTTGGAGGGGTTGCAGAAAGAAAGCCCTTAATCTAACAAAAACAAATTCAAGCATCTGGACTTCGCCAAACGTCATTGGAACTATGACTGGAACCAGGTGCTATGATCAGACGAAACCAAAATGTAACTTTCTGCTTATGTACATGTTTTGCATCAACAGAGGGAGACAAAGAAGGAAAAGCACCTCATATATACTGTCGAAGAGATCGGTGGACCATTGATGTTTTGGTCTAGGGGTCTTGTTAAGATCAATGGAATTATGACTTCAAACTACCCTGACATTTTAGCTAAAAACCTGGCTGCATCAGCAAGGAGGCTGAGACTTAGAAAGTGGACATTAAAATAAGACAATGAACCCAAACCCACACACATACCTACACACACCATAGATACATATTGTACTCTAAAAACATATTGTTCCTCTATGTCTGGGGGATCTGTTTCCCCTAAAAGCTGCGGAGACAGGTCTGAAATGAGTATTTTTTTCCTTTCTCTCAATGGAAATTTCTTATGAAGCCATTATTTCCACGGACAGACAAACAGACAGACATGATCACATGACCTCCGCGTCACCTGGCGCAGGGTACGATGGGTCCATTTAAACGCCTCGTACGACGCTTTTAGAAATGATGGGGCAGGGAGACCGCGTTTCACAGAATGCAGCTGTCTCCCGTTTCGGTCCGACGCTTCACCTCCACCCTCATCTCATTCATCCTCTCACTCTTTCTCTTTCCATCTCTCTCTCCCCCTCTCTCACTCACTCTGTCTTTCCGCCCCCCTTCTCCCCCCCGTCGCCCCAGCTCTCCCCCCCTGCCACACGTTCTATCAATAGAGAATCCCTCTCCTTTTCAGTGCCTTCCAACAATGCACTTGTTTACAGCTGTGGGCCCGCTGCTTCCCCACAGATGGACCTGCCAGTGCGGTTAATTTAGTGGGCCGGCGGTGGGGGGCCGGGGGGGCGGTGGGGTGGGGGAGGGGCACGCGCGGCCTCCCTCACACGCAGGCCTGAATATTTACAAGGCAGTTAACAGGTGGCGAGTTGTTTAATGACGGTAATCGTCCCGCGACGAGGCCGCTTTGCGAGGGGGGGAGGGGCGAGGGGTGACCGTGCAGGGGCTGTTGGAACACGGTGATTACACATCCCAGGGGAGGGGGGTGTGGGGGGGCGTCAGAGGCCGTCCCGGGCTAATGGGCACCGCTGCTGGGGCGAGAGGCCACTAAACGTCCTGGAGGAACCATTCATTAACGGGACCGCCGGGGCCCCGGGGTCCAGGGGCCCCTAGTGGGTAATGTTTCACAGCTCCTCCCCCCGTAACAACACATCATTATCTTTCACCACCATCACCACCACCTTGCTGATTTTTGGTTTTTATAAGATTAAGCGGGAAAAAAAATATTAAAAGGCTATTTAGAAAATGATGGGAGTGGGGTAATTCTGACAAAACACTCCATGTTAAATTACGGTAAGTATTCATATTATCGCCATAATTCAGCATGTCCACACACCACAGTTCCTTCATAACTCTAATGGCTTTTGGGTGGAACAGCTGTAATGTAATCCGCAGATAAAAAAAAAGAGAAAACCAGCTACATCAACAGTTTTTCATGTAAATGGATGTATTTTACTTGGGGGGGGTCGTAAGAGTTTGGGCGCTATCATTAAGCGCATTACCATCCGTATGTTGCCGGCGTTGGGCTGTGACGCCTTACGACCCCCTGGGGGGCTCCGCCGCCTCGTGTAAAGCGTCTCCGCGGCGGTTCAAAGGAACGAGCGCACAGAGCGATTAGCCGCCAGCGTCAAGGTGACCGCTCCGGCGCGCTGCTCGCAAGAAGAGGAAGAGGAACGAACGAAAGCGCCACTCGCTCCTCGGGTACGCTGAGCCCGGAGACGAAACGCGAAGCGCTGGGGGGGGTGGTCCCCGTCCCCGTGTGAGGTGCGGGACGTGGGACGTTGGTCGCGTTCGGCGATGGAGAGGGCTGGGAAAGGCCGAAGTGTTAAATGTGAGCTGACAGGCGTGGAGATGCCAGGCCTTCTGGAATGTTCCGCAACCCGAAGCAGATGTCTGTTTCGCCTGAAAAATTCTACACTGTGGGTGGGGATGGGGTTACATCACTGTACACCCTGAAAAGATAAGATTCATCAGACCAGGGAGGGCGGACTGCACTAAGAGACAAAAGAAGTTTGGAACAAACCAAGCAGCTAGATTATACAAAATGAAGCTGGATACATATATTATATAAATATATGAAACAGGAAAGGGCCTTCCCAAAACTGTTGCCACCAAGTTGGAAGCACAGAATCACCTTTGCTTTAACATTTGCCTTTGGAACTAAGGGGCCAAGCCCAAAACATGAAAAACGGGCACAGACTAAGGGGTGTCCAGATACTTTTGGTCATGTAATATATGTACACACATATTATATATAATGCAGACAAACATTATCTATGAGAGAGACAGAGAGATTCTTTCATAATTCTTTGCTACGGCAACCATAAATACATTAAAAAACAACAAATTCTTAGAAATAACACAAAAGTCACATGATTGAATGCTCTCTGTCTGCAATAACAGTCGGTCAAGTCATTTCAGAAATGAATGAATCCGACTTTGTAAGGTCTCCCCAGTCAGGCAATAAATTAAAAGCATTAAAAATCATAAAGCTCAGAAAGAGACAGAGCAGTAGAAGGGTTTTCATACTTTTAATTCACGAAATATGCCTGAGCACAGTCAAATGAATCATAAGGAAGTGGGCGCAGTAGGTCTGCCATGTTCCTCGGACACAGCCAAGACCGGACACAGCCTCGCACGGACAAAACTGCTTAGGAAAGCACCGGGAAGTCAACAGAGACTTTGAAAGAGCTACAGACTTCAATGGGTGAGAAGGGGAAACGTCCACAAGCCAACAATATCAACCTAAAATACATATGCAAATTAAATACCTTCCACACATATTCCATAAATACACTGCATAAGTATGTGCCTGTCCGTGTGCGTGTCTGTATTTATACAAAAAAAGTAAATCCCAGATATCTAATGAAATGTTTAACTGTGGTCTCAAGTGGTGCATGTGTTAAATAAAGATTAAGGCAGTTAAGCATGTATAAAAAAATACACTCGGTGGATGTGGGAAGTACACGGCAACCACAGAATAAAATAAACTATAAACAGGGAGTAAGATTGGCTCTAACCACAGAGTAAAAGAGCACAGCAACAACATGCTTCTAATTAGCACGGGCTCGTTGCGTTGCGTTGCAGTCTACCACAACAAATATCTGCTTACCACGGCTCTTATTTTAACTCTGCTGCGGTGGCTGTTATTCTGAGTGAGCTTTGGAAGGAGAGCCTCGCTGATCTCTGCCTGTCTCCACACTGTCAGCAGGTATAACCAGGGTGAGCTCCAGCGGCTGCACAGACAGCACCTGTCTGCACTGAGCCCGTCTGTCCGTCTGACTGCACTGAGCCCATCTGTGTGTCTGTCTGTATCTATCTGTCAGTCTGTGCCAGCACTGTGTAAGCTGGAGAGTACTACAGTCAGGCTACAGAAACAGATAAAAAAATGAGTACACATACACATGGGCACACACACACACACAAATGAGCACACACATAGGAATCCACACATGTACAGACACACACAAGACACACAAAAAGGCCGTATTTTTAAAATACACGGCCGTATTTTATATATTAACTCACTACTGACTAACAAACACACCAGACAAACACAGACCAGGTGCTGTGGAACATGGGGACTGACCGCTTGAGACAGAACACTGACATACAGCCTGGTCTCACCCCCGGGATCCTCTATCCCCACATTCCAGCACCAGCATCATGTGACCTGGGTGAGCTGTACCTGGGGTTCATGACCAGGCGGCGGAAGAAGTACGTCCAGGTGATGTAGTCCAGGGCGTCCTGCTTGGAAGCGATGGTTCCCGCGGCAATCTCTGCGTTCAAGTGGTCCGACAGCACGGCCAACAGACTGAGGGACAGCAGCACAACAGGAAGAGGTAAAATGGCACATGCACAAACACAGATACAGACACAGAGACAGACACACACATATAGCATGTGAACTTGAGTTGCACATTAGGGCTCGCGCTGACCTGGATTCCACTGGGAAGGGTTCATACAGAAACTTCTTGTAGAAATCTTTCTTGATGTCGTGCACGAGGATGACAGCTTTGCCCTGGTCGTCGAACTGCGGCCTGCCCGCACGGCCCATCATCTGAAGGACGTCTGCGGGGAAATAAAACACAAAACAGACAGCATCACCCACCTGCACAACAACAGAACCAATCACAACCGTATCAATCTAAACAGAGCCAATCTAAACAGAGCCAATCGCAACAGACCCAATCACAACCGTACCATTCAAAACAGAGTCAATCACAACCAAATCAATCACAACAGAGATCATCAAAACCAAACTAATCACAATAGAGCCAATCACAACCAAACCAATTACAACGATGAAGGACGTACCGGTGATGGGATAGTCCACGTAGCGCCGGGTCTTCCCGTCGAAATACTCTGTCCCCTTCACGATCACCAGGTGGGCGGGGAAGTTGACCCCCCAGGCTAGCGTACTTGTTGCTATCAGCACCTGAGTGGGGAATCAAACACAGACTCTAAGTGTCAGTATTAATCAGTCAGAATTTTCCTGTCAGTATTTATCAGTCAGATAATAATTTCTTCATAGAGCAGTCCTGAAACAGCTGATGATGTCACCTGTCACTGGTCATAGTGCTGATGAAGTCACGTGACTTGTAGTCACCAGTCAGTGGAGGCTGTATGGGTGTTGGTCACCTGCCGCCTGTCCTACCTGGATCTTGCAGTTAACGAAGAGCTCCTCCACGGTCTTCCTGTCCCTCTCGTGCAGGCCTGCGTGATGCATGCCGATCCCGAACGCTAGCGTCAGCTTCAGGTTCGACTCTCGCACCGTGGCGATGATATCTGTCATCTGTGGGGGGTGGGGGGTGATACAGCGGTCAATACAACCCCCTGAACCCAACTCATGCTCACACTGGCCAGCTAGTTGGATTTCTGTATGAATGTGAAATATCAGTATTATCCTCCAACTTTCTCTCCATGCATACACACATACACGCCTGTAGGGGGCGCTCTACTCAGTTGCAGCTGTGAGCGTGCTACTTAACCCAAGCCGCCTCACTGAAATGAATTTTTTTTAAAAATGGATATCTTAAATGGAACACAATACAAGCTTCCATTAATACGAGTGGCTATTCAGGAAATGATGATAACGGCATTTATAACAAGACAGATAGAAAGCCTTGCCCCAGAATGCATCAGTGCTCCCAGAGTAGGGTAAACAAAGGCCTAACGGAAGCCAAAAGAAACGATATAAATTCATAGCCTTTACACCCCAGTGAGCGAATGGCTGTTTCTGCGTCTGTGTAATTCCCATGGAAAACCTCCCTCTCAACAGGTAGGCTCAGCTTCGGAAATCCGCTAAGCTGTCTGTCAGTATCGCCCCAGACAAAAGCCTGTAACGGCGCTTTACTGGAAACAAAGGCAGGCGTCGTTCGAGCGTGGCCGCAAGTCAAGGGGCAGCGCGGCGGCCATCTTGCTGTCAACGCCTGAAGGAAGCTCCAGAACCTCTGACCTGCAGCGGTCCAGACGCCCGGCGGGCTGTGAAATGAAAACTGGGCTCTGTGACCAAAACTGCGTTGAGCTAGGCAATGATTTTAAGCAATTGTAGCGTTTTTCTATTCCACACAAAGTCTTATGATTGGTTTATGAACGTCAGTGATTGACAGGACAGGGTTTTGCCAGGCTTTCTTCCATAATTGCTAAGTGACCAGTCAACAGCTGGACCGGCAAGTGAAAATAATAACAGAACATGTCTGAATTTTAACTTGAGAGAAACAGAGGAAATAAAGACAGAGATACTTAAGCCAAGAGAAAAAGACATCTTCTCACTAATTCTAGGAATGTGAATTCTTGTATTTTTCTAATTCTGGTTATAAAGGTAGGTGGGGTGTGTGTGCGTGAGGGTTACTTTTTCTTTTTTGTTAATGCTACGATCAATATATTTACTTCTTTAGCTACACAGATTCCCTTGTCAGGCAAATGAAGCATATTGAATTTGTGTGTGAGAGAGATCAATTTAACACTGAGAGAGGGAAGAGAGAGAGAGAGAGATAGAGCAGGTAGAAAGCAAGAAAGAGAGAGAGAGACAAATGCGACATAAGGCTAAGAAGAAAGAAAGAGCAAAGAGTGAAAAGAACAGAGGAAGGAGGGACAGAGGAGACAGGAGGCAGGGAAGAGGTGCAAGGCATAGAGAGAGAGGGAAGGAGAAAGAGAGAGGCAGGAAGGAGAGAGGGGGAGAGGGGCGGGGGACCCCTGCAGAGAGACAGACAGCTCGCGCCAGCCGACTGCCACTCTTAACAGCAGGGACTCGGCCCGAGCACAGCTCACTGCAGAGAGAGCGCATAAATCACTGGAACACACACAGCACAGACCGCACGGCCCAGCCCTCTACCAGATGCGCACACACACACACATACATACGCACATGCATACACACACATACATACATACATACGCACAAACACGCACGCGCACGCGCACACACACACACACACATACATACGCACATGCACACACACACATACATACGCACATGCACACACACACATACATACGCACATGCACACACATACATACATACGCACATGCATACACACACATACATACATATGTACGCACAAACACGTGCACACACACACACACACACACATACATATGCACATGCATACACACACATACATACATACATACATACGCACAAACACGCACGCGCACACACACACACACACACACACATACATACATACATACGCACAAACACGCACGCACACACACACACATACACACACACATACATACATACGCACATGCACACACATACATACATACACACACACACACACACACAGACACACAGACACAACCCTGCTACAGCTCTATACCAAATACAAACTTGTTACAGCTCTATACCAGATATAATCCTGTTACAGTTATATAGCAAATACAAACCTGCTACAGCTATATACCAGATACAAACCAGCAACAAACCTGCTACAGCTCGGTACCCAGACAAAAAGATACACTAGGAAGAATGGACTCCGTAGCATGCAGACCTCCGCCAAGGCACAACAATCTCCCCTCGCGTGAATGTGCACAGCAACAGTCTTGGCAACCAGCCATTACTTTTGGTGATATGTTTGGCCTGATGGTGGCGCTAGAGGAAAGGTCATGGCATCATCAAATTCAATAGGTTTTTTTTCTCTTGGGAACATGAACGCGCACAGCAAATTTCATGGCAATTACGGCGTTACTTTTTGAGATAAGTCGATCCCAAAAAGTTTGGACCAATGGTGGTGCTAGAGGAAAGGTCTTGGGATCACCAAAATCAATATTTTTCTTCCTTTTTGGAACACAAATCTGTACAGCAAATTTTACAGCTATCCAGCCATTGCTTTTCCAGATATGTCTGTCATGGACGGAAGGACAATCAGACAGATGTCATTACATAACCTTCTTGGCAGAGGAATAAAAAAAAAAACCTGCTACAGCTCTGAACTTGATACCACCATAGAGACAGTTGTCAGGTTTAATCTGACTGATTTCAATTTGATGCATGAAACCCCTCCCACACTGCCCTTGCACCCACCCACACACTCACGCGCACACACACACATCTTCACAGGCACACACTGCTGCCACCTTCGCGAGCAGAGCTCGGTACCGTCTCTCCTTGCAAACTGCACCGCGGTTAACTTCTGGAAAGGTCCCTCCACTACTTAGCAAAATGTGTGAGCGTACACTGACGTGAAATAAGCACTTCTGAACACGTCAGTTTAAAAACAGAAAAGCCGTGACTCTTACTTCCTCTCGTAATTACTAAAGTATTAAAATGCAAGCCACGTGTAAAAACAGTGTATATTATTTCCTTTTTCTCTAACCATTGACCCCCGAAAGACAAACACTGAATGAAAAGTGCCAGTTATAATCACACTCGCACGAGGCCGGTGCGAAGCTTCTGCTAACAAGCGCTAATACATCATAAGCACCGATCGCAGTGACCTGCACTGAAACGCAAGAAGCAAAGCACAGCAAAAAAAACCCTCTCTGTGGATGGAGCTGAAAGCCAGTCAACCAACCCATGGGTGGATTTGTGTCTGCTGCATAAATCCTTCATTAGTTATTTTACAAAGCGCAGCAGGACATGGCCTTATAAAAGAAGATTAGGCCGATGATTTACTGGCGAGCCGGCCTTTCACGCCATCTCTCTGAAATGAAGGAAATATAGACCGCAGCATCAAAAAGGGACAAGTTATGGCTCATAAACGCATCTCTGTCACAGACAGGGCAAAACTGTCTGCTGATATATGTGGCGGAGTGTCTCATTTTGAAAACACAGAGGGGTTGGTTTGTCATTTTCCCCCCGAAGTTACTCAGAAAGAACATCGCACATTCATTACGGGATGACAAAGAAGAAAACCTCAGACGACGCCGTGATTACACAGGCGGTCTCGGAATGCCGAATTCGCAGATGCTGTCAAAATACGCGGCGATCAACTGCGGCTCACCCCTCCCTTCCAAAAAAAGAAAGGAAAAAAGACAAAAAGGTTACTGGGATCTGTGCTGTGCCGCACGTTTAGCTGATTGTATTACGAGATGTCACTCATAATTAGAAAATTCTAATTTCTTTTATCTGGAAGGTATTTATTCTTCAAGCTGTCATTTGCCAGGTCTTGTAGTGGGAGAGGGCAAAAGGGAGATCTTATTCGCTATTTAAAAAAGCTAAAACAAAACATCGAAGACAGCTCGTGAGACACACCAGTCAACTGACACATTACAATAACTGATTTACATGTTCCATTTACATCACAGATTTACAAGGGGTTCGTTGAATGACTGTAGTTGAGTAACTATCCAAAACCTAATCTGCCAGTACACTGGCCAACAAAAGAGCCACAGGACAGCACAAACAGCAGTAACCAGCCATAAGCACCCGAAATGAGCGCTTACAAGGCAAACAGACTGACTGAACCGTTGTTCAACCAGCACAGTGACCGCACCCAAAGTGACCAATAAGCAGCTGTGTGGAAAGTGGGGACTGAGCTTGTGGGAACACCTGCTGTAGGAAGGTGCACAACCTGGGCAGGAGAGAACAACATTGCACTCTCAAACACACGGTTCATGTACGTGCCTCCACTTCCACATTCACACACTACAGGACTGCTAGAGGACCACTATAGGACTACTATAAGACCACTATAGGACCGCTATAAGACCACTACATCTAGTTTCCCTGCCAAAAGATGGCTTGGGGTCAAGTAACGTTCATACAATGGAATTCCTCTACTTACGTTGAAAGCAGCTAACGGAGGGGTAATTACAGATTTTCTGTCATTTTTCAGTGTCTCCTCCCGTACAGTACTGTAAAAATATTAGCACACTCCGAATTTTATACCCAAAAAGATTTGCAGACATCTTGAAATAATCCAAAAGTATGCAGAATAATATAATGAGAAATGACACAGGCTTTTCCTGGAGAGGTCTGCAGAGTTCCTCTGTAATTACAGTAAAGACAGGCGATTAGGGGAGATGAGGGATGTTGGGGTGATTGATTCTGAAGAAGGGGAGGAGGGGGACAGTGATGGATGTGAGCCTGCTCTGTCCCTTCCCTGCTTCTGCAGAGCCGTCTCTGGCTGACGGGGCCTGTGGTCCGGGCCAGGCTGTTCGTAACGGGCCAGGCCTCGTACACAGGCAGCAGGCTGGATGGCACAGTGCTAGTGTTCCACTGGGGATCTGAAGCCTGATTATGAAACTCCGATCACGGCTCTAGAAACACCACTGTTCAATAACCCTACTCTGAACACTGCTCCACACTGATCACTGTTCAATAACCCTACTCTGAACATCGCTCCACACTGATCACTGTTCAATAACCCTACTCTGAACACTGCTCCACACTGATCACTGTTCAATAACCCTACTCTGAACACTGCTCCACCCTGATCACTGTTCAATAACCCTACTCTGATCACTGCTCCACAATGATCACTGTTCAATAACCATACTCTGAACATTGCTCCACACTGATCACTGTTCAATAACCCTACTCTGAACACTGCTCCACCCTGATCACTGTTCAATACCCTACTCTGAACACTGCTCCACACTGATCACTGTTCAATAACCCTACTCTGAACATCGCTCCACAATGATCACTGTTCAATAACCCTACTCTGAACACTGCTCCACCCTGATCACTGCCAAATAACCCAAACTTTAACACTGCTCCACACTGATCACTGTTCAATACCCTACTCTGAACTCTGCTCCACAATGATCACTGTTCAATAACCCTACTCTGAACACGGATCCACTGATCACTGTTCAATACCCTACTCTGAACTCTGCTCCACAATGATCACTGTTCAATAACCCTACTCTGAACACGGATCCACTGATCACTGTTCAATACCCGACTCTGAACTCTGCTCCACACTTATCGCTGTTCAATAACCCTACTCTGAACACTGTTCCACCCTGATCACTGTTCAATAACCCTACTCTGATCACTGCTCCACAATGATCACTGTTCAATAACCATACTCTGAACATCGCTCCACACTGATCACTGTTCAATAACCCTACTCTGAACACTGCTCCACCCTGATCACTGTTCAATAACCCTACTCTGAACACTGCTCCACCCTGATCACTGTTCAATAACCCTACTCTGATCACTGTTCCACACTGATCACTGCCAAATAACCCAAACTTTAATACTGCTCCACACTGATCACTGTTCAATACCCTACTCTGAACACTGCTCCACCCTGATCACTGTTCAATAACCCTACTCTGATCACTGTTCCACACTGATCACTGCCAAATAACCCAAACTTTAATACTGCTCCACACTGATCACTGTTCAATACCCTACTCTGAACTCTGCTCCACAATGATCACTGTTCAATAACCCTACTCTGAACACGGATCCACTGATCACTGTTCAATACCCGACTCTGAACTCTGCTCCACACTTATCGCTGTTCAATAACCCTACTCTGATCACTGTTCCACACTGATCACTGCCAAATAACCCAAACTTTAACACTGCTCCACACTGATCACTGTTCAATACCCTACTCTGAACTCTGCTCCACAATGATCACTGTTCAATAACCCTACTCTGATCACTGTTCCACCCTGATCACTGTTCAATAACCCTACTCTGAACACTGCTCCACACTTATCGCTGTTCAATAACCCTACTCTGAACACTGTTCCACCCTGATCACTGTTCAATAACCCTACTCTGAACATCGCTCCACACTGATCACTGTTCAATAACCCTACTCTGAACACTGCTCCACACTGACCACTGTTCAATACCCTACTCTGACTGCTCAATAATCCTTTCCCTACTTAGACATAAAAAGGCAACTTGCCCACAATAAATCAATGGAAAACACGCACAGATTTTTAGCTACTTGGTTAGAAAAAACCTAATGGGTATGATCATATTGTGGTGCCACCGTTTATAGCCAGCTTGCAAGCAATTTGAGCAGTAAATCGTGTCTTCTCATCCTCTCTGCACACAGATTTATGGCCTCTGATTGCACCAGTGCAAAACGAGACTGCCTCTCGGCCCATGGGTTCCCCGCACCGGCAAATCATCAGCATTAGCTTACCAGCCAGACAGTCAATTTGAGTATAACCTACAAAGCAGGTCGTAAAAGATGCAATGTCAGATAACTCAAACACAAACAATGCTATAAACCTAATGAAGCTAATGCAATCATTCCTCAAGAAAACTGAAAATAAGTCAGCATGTTCCCAAGAAATTTCCAAATGTTCAGAGATGACTGCAATGCATCTAGCCAAGTGGCATAGTGGCCATGTTAAGATAAATTTTAAGGATGTGCTTGTTTTCTTCACAGAATGACCCTGCAGAATGATACCTAGTAGGGGTGTGCAGAGACATCATTATCTGTATCTGTATCTGTTCAACCAACAAAATTATCTGTCTGTGTATCTGTATTCGGACAGAAGACCGGAAGTGGGTGTGGTTTATACAGGAAGTCACGTTAAATCAATGTTGTATTTTCTAACCTAATATTCATTGGCAATGCAATTGTTGTGCCCTCAAAGCATCAAACTGATTTAATATTGGCATATAAATAATTATGAAATATATTTCCACATCCTCATACTGTAAGTTACTAAGTTTTATGAACTGTCTGAACCTATGGTCATTCTAGCAGTACGCTCCAGGAAACAAGCTTTTAAACAATATATGATTCAACCAGGTCAGTTTTAAAACTGCAGAGGCATTTAATCATAAAAGATGCTATCATATGCTTTGTGTACTTGACGGTGGTGTTATATTATCATCTAAATTAAATATTTATAACAATCATTTACCTTTAGTTTATTCATTTTATGAAGCTATAGAAGTTATAGAAGCAAAATATCGAAAAATATCAAAATTGGCATATGGAACCAAAATCATCGATTTGACAGTGGTGCCTACCCTTAAACTGCTTTAGAATGCTGGATTTTGTAGCGCATTGATTTTAGAACTGTTAGGAAAGAGGTGTCCCTTTACTGAGAAATAACTTGTTGCCAGGTTTAAAAAAAAAAAAAAAAAAAAAAAAAAAAAAAAAACCTGGACCGGATGAAAAAAAAAACTGGACTGGAAGAGAAAAAAAAAACCTGGACTGGAATAAAGAAAAAACTGGACTGGAAGAAAAAAAAACCTGGACTGGAATTTGAAAAAAACTGGACTGGAAGAAAAAAAAAAACCTGGACTGGAATTTGAAAAAACTGGACTGGAAGAAAAAAAAACCTGGACTGGAATTTAGAAAAAAACTGGACTGGAAGAAAAAAAAACCTGGACTGGAATTAAAAAAAAAAACTGGACTCGAAGAAAAAAAAACCTGGATTGGAATCAAAAAAAAAACTGGACTGGATGAAAAAAAAAAACTGGACTGGAAGAAAAAAAACTTAAAAAAAAAAAAACGGTTTTGCATTACCTTGCAACGTTTGACATTCACGACAGTTACACGCAGGCTACCTTTCCGTGCAACTCTCGTAATTCATTTTACCCTGGCTCTACATTTTGGACGGTGCAGTGGTGCCCAGCAGAGAAGCCGCCCCCCTGTACAGCACCGCTGGTTCGCTCAGGGTAACACATATAAAACTAAACTAAAAGCAACAAGCACAATTCAACTAGCACAAGAACACGTATTTACACGTATTTACAATTTACAGTCCCACACAAACTATTTAAAAGGGCACAGGCCTTGCATTCTGGGAGCTGCCGGTGCAGCCTGCCGGACCAGCCCCCGGACGTCACACTATCATAAAGTACGACGGGGGTGGTGATGCGGCCGAGGCGAAGCCGAGGGTTGCTTAACCAGCCCCAAAGTACATTATTTTACAATAACGGGACAGCCCGGAGAGGTTTATTCCACTTATACAATGGGTTACCAACAATGACTATATATTTTTACTTTTATATTCATTGATTTTTATAGATTTAATCAGCTGAAAGTGAAATATTCTTCCACGGGCGTTTGGGCATATTATTTTACTGTTGTCAAGCAAAACTCTGGTTGGTAGTTCTATTTGGACCGTTGTTATGCAAAAACTCTGGTTGGTAGTTCTATTTGGACCGTTGTTATGCAAAAACTCTGGTTGGTAGTTCTATTTGGACCATTGTTATGCAAAAACTCTGGTTGGCAGTTCTATGAAAACAATTATTCTATCAAGAAAAAATAGTTCCTTCTCGTTTTATACCATACAATTCGTTTATACCATGTAGGCTATACCATACATTTTTTGTCATTACATTATGTAATAAAACTGCATGAAACCATAAGTCAATCAAATTCATCTCCCTAGCACTGTCTTTCTTTTCAAATGGTGTGGTCACGCAGTGTAGACATAATGTCATTCTAATACCCTCTGAAACGGGTTTTGAATGACAGCTAGCTTTATGATAGGTTCGCCATCATGAGGCAGCTGCTATGTACCGGAGTTCTAGATACTCGCTCTCTCTGCCCGTGCAACGTTAGACAGAGGCTATGAGAACTCGACATGGAGCTGACTTTTTTCCCCCCCGAATCAGAATAATAAGGAGCAACTTCAGGTCGAAGAAATACCTGTTTCCATTGCATTATTCATGCTTTCCCGAATACAGTATTCAGATTCGGATACATCCCTAATACCTAGACTGTTAGGTACTCCCACATGAGTAGCACTTATATTCTGGAACGAGCAGGGCAGACTACACACACAAACTGAGCAAGCGTTTTTTTGGTCTTACTATGAGCACACTTTATGGTCCTCAGGAGATTGAAAGAAAGATGATGCAATGCTTTAAACTAAATATCAAATAACTCAAATATGAGCTCTGTGGAGATATCTGCCGAGGTCTAAAGCCATATTGCTGTAAAGTTAATTGCGATAAATTTCATAACAGTGAAATCAGCTCTATATACTAGCATGCAGTGCACCATGCAGTGGGGATATTAAAACAACTACATAGTAGAATAAAACACCATTACAATTGTAATATTGTACTTGAGTGCTGTGTACAGCTGTGAATGAAATGACCATCATGTGATCACAGGGTAACATCAAGTTAGAGTGTTACACATCATAGAACAGAAAATAAGGAAATATAATTGACTGTACAGAAATGGTAAGAGAATGCATTTACTGTAAAAGCCACATCATTAATAATGATGTAACATAACAACGTGCATACAATGTAATGAAACAATCTGCAACACATTAGAATGTAGTGTAATTGATTTTAATGGAGAATATAAAGTAATGTAATGGAAGCACACGTAATGTAACAGAGCACAGTGGTAATGGTCTCCTCACCTCCCTCTCATCCTGGTGCAACCACTGCTTGGGGTCGTCTTCAGTGGCCAAGAAGGCGATCAGGTCCAGCGCGGTCAGACGGGTCTGTCGCCGTGACGACACGAAGATCAGAACCGGCTTGGCAGGAGAGTGACTGCGTATCGCTGGAGAACAGAGGACCAAGTTGAGTGTATGGCCTTGTGTGTTTGTGCGTTTGAGTGTGTGTGCGGATTTTTGCGTGTGTGTATGTGCACGTGTTTCAGTGTGTGTGTGTGCATGTGGGTGTGTTTGTGCATGCGTGTGTGTTTGTGTGTATGCCTGTCTGTGAATGTGTTTGAGTATGTGTTTGTCTGTGTGTATGTGCGGATGTGCGTGAGCATGTTGACCTTTGATGAGTGCTTTTTGAGGGGAGCATGAGCACGTTGAGCTGTGTGTGTGTTCAAAGAGGAGACGTAGTTCACATACAGTCAGTGTGCATGCGTGTGGTCAGGGCTGTGTGTTCTGAGGTGTCAGTTTTGATATCCCAAGTGCACGAGCGTGTTCAGGCCGTGCGCTGAGAACCCCAGTGTTCAGGCCGCGGTCTCGGGCAGATTTACGGCCTGTGGAAGGCGGCGGGGCCGCGGTCGTTACTCACGGCGGTCAGCGGTGGGATCGATGGCGAGCGGCAGGATTAACTGCGGCTGGCCGGAGCCAAACCGCCGGCATCCGTCTGGGGCTGTCCGCTCGCGACGGGGCCCGAGTCACGCCCCGGCCCGCTATATCACCGCCGCGCCGCCATCGATTCCGCCCCCGCCCGCCGCCGCGGCCTTCTCCTGGGGCGCCAGGAGCCGTAAATCACGCGGGCGAAAGGGCTGCGGCGCACTAATCGGGCCGCCCGGGGGGAAGAGGGCGTGTCTGCCGGTGTTCCGCTGAGAGAGGGACAGGACTCAACGCTTGCGTAATTGCTCAGGACGCTCACCTTGGAAGACGGGCTTGTTCATGCTGGCCATGCGGGGGCAGTAGTGTTGCCCCGGGAAACCATGGATGTGCACCTCCAACGGGACGGGCCGGACCGACGGGCGGAAATTAAACAAGCCCACCTACGAGAGAGAGAGAGAGAGAGAGAGAGGTAAGGAGATGGCAGGACATGTATGGAGAGTTGAGAGGGAGCGAGAGACAACAGACTTTAACATTTGTAAGTTTAATTAGTTCATTAATTATTACATTCAATTTATCTATTCATATTTTCAGTTATTTCACTCATTTGAACTTGTTTTTTGTGAATCACACTTTTTTAGGGGAGGGGACTGCTATTTCTTTCTCATGTTAATAAACGAGTGAGGAGGATCTATTTACAGGGAAGAGGAACACAAACCTGACCGGTACAGCACAAGGCTATAAAATGAGACTGCAGCATTGAGGGACAGAGCCTGGAGTCAGTGATAAGAGCCCAGCCAACTGCAGATAACAGCCTAGCTACCAGCCAAGCTACCGGCCGAGCACCAATCAGAGGCCTTACTGGCTCCCTGGCATGTATATTACACCTCTACCACCATTCACTAGAGCCTCTCTGATCTATGCCCGGCCATTTAACAGCTCCGGTAAGAAATTCAGTGTGCACCCACGTTTGTTCTTCACTGTTGACGCTGTCGTCTGTTCGCTGGGTTTGGGCGAGGTTGCCAGGTTGGGACTGAATGGTACCGCACACTCCCGTGCGCTAAAGAGCTCTGCTAAATAGCCTTCCTTTAGTACAAATCTGTTTAAACCCAAAGAGTCTCCCGTTTCCCCCACAGCAGCGCGTGGAAGGACGGATCAGCAGAGACGGAGGGAAGGGTAGAGAAGTGGGAGAGGGGGAAGAGGGGGGAGAGGGGGGAGAGGGGGACAGGGTGACGGGTACGGGCCCCATCTGGGGGTAATTACAGGCTGTTATTGCCCCTCTCTGGCGCGCGCGGTGTTGGTCCGGCCGCGCGTGTGCACACATATTTAACGGGCCGGATAATGGATGGCGCGGCCAAAGCCACATCGCGGTCCAAACGGCGCTCAGCAGATTTATGGAAAGGGCCCATCAACCTGCGACCCCCCTCCCCCCCCGCCCCCCCGCCCAAATCTCACAGCCCGCCCCGTTGGTTCCATGCAAACACCAGGGAAAACGTCTCCACAACAACATCACAATGTATGCACAACCGCCGGCTTCAAAAGTTTACTTCAGAGGCCTGAATCGGAAAATACTGTGCAATGTGCGCGGAACACACACAAAAGGACAGACAGACAGACACACACACGCGCGCGCAGTACACACACTCATGCATGGTTCGATGCACACAAAGATGGATGAAGAATAGATTACAGACAGATGTTTACTTCTTTCAAATGAGTCCTCTCTTCTGAAACACTACATTCCATTGAACTGATATATCGAGCTCCAGTTCCATTTTTCATCCCTCGTTCCCCAGCCTATTTTCACGTCTTCCCCTCAGTGTAACGTCACTTCTATTAATCAGATGTTTTATTGTGTTTTAGTACACTAAAGTCCCTGAGACAACATCCTTTCATGTGAAAAATCTCCTTCCCTCTCTCCGGCCACACAGTAGATCTCTCTCCCGTCCAATCAGCAGAGAGCCCCCGACGTCCCGTTTCACCGAGCGCGATTCCACCTCATCCGTTAACCCGAAACCGGATCCGACCAGACCGCCGAGCCAAACTGCGTGGGCGGCTCAGACATCACCCCCCCGCCGGCCCGCTTCTTCACCCCCCTTTTATTTATCTGCCGTTTGGTTTAGCTGAGAGGGCCAGCGCACAGCCGCCGGCGTATCGGCGTAGCGCCGGATTTAGCCACGCGGCGCGTTCGCCCCTCGCCTGGCCCTCCCTGACACCCAGTTAGCGCGGCGGCGAGAGCGGCGTGTCCTCGTTTCGAGGCGGCTCGTTCCGCCGCGCGGGGGCAGCTCCCCGTGTCAAAGCCAGCCGTTAAGACCCGGGAAAGCACAGGCGCTCGCGTGCAGACAGAGCTGGACGATCTAAAAAGGGGCTTATTGGTAGGACAGCGTCCCACGCAGGACTCCTCCATAACAGGGGCTCCCAACCCCGGCCCTGTGATCATTATTTAATAATCATACCTTTATTTATACAGGCGACACACTGAGGTCTCAGGTGTGCCCAGTGTAGCAGGGAAAATAACTAAATAACAATGAGAAACAGCAATAAAATTACAACGATAAAAACAGAGAAGGTAATGTGTAATAATGGATGGTTTACCCTCTAAATGTAGAAGCAGATATAGAATTAATGCTTCATAATAATTTAAGGACTTTTAATTTGTCAGATTGATTCTCTGACAACTAATTTCTACATTTTATAAATTGTACAATGGAAAATGGTTCCTTTTGAAACATGTTAGATCTTATATATATTGAACGATGGACCTAGACCTGAAATCACTGAACTAAATGCTGAAAGTCTGGCCATCTGGTCAATGTAACCAAAACATTTGCAAATGGTAAAAGCAAAAAAAAAAAAAAAAAAAACAGGCAACACACCAAATCTATTTCAGTGCAAATTTAAGGAACTCAAAAACCCATGTTTTCAGTAGCCCATGTCTTCTCCTCTGACCTACAGTATAAAGTGCAGGATGGAGAGACAGGGTCGCGTGTACTCCAGACACACAGGTTCTTCCACCACAGACACTGGCCTTTTGAAGTGACAGCCGGACAAAATGTATCCACAGTATTTTATTTTGGGTTTGAGAGCCACTGCAGAAGCTGATCTCTGAATGTCTTCTAAAAATGAAAGCGCTGTAAGGAAACACAGAAGAAGAGTTCCTCCTGCTCTGGTGCAGACAGCAGGCGCGGTGTCTCCAGCACTCCCATTCAATCATAAGCTGGAGGCTGCAGAACTCGCCCCAGCTAATCCCTGTCTCCTTTCAACGGGAGGAGAGGGTGAAGCATGAAGCAGATCCACACAGAACTAAAGAAGGGTCCGTCTCCTCTAAATGGGAACTGGAAACACAATGGCCTTTCAGATGGAACAGAACGTACCTTTGACTGAGCTGGTGGTTGGTTCATTCCGCTAAGACTCTGAGATCCAGTGTTCTGTATTCGTACATATACTTCTTGTCCAAAGCAACACCAACATTCAGTATATGAATGCACAACTGCACAAGCTTCTTCAACCGTCTCCTGAGATACTGCAGAGTATGCTCCTGGAGCATGAGACGTGTGGTGTATCGCTGGACAGGACTGTGGCTGGGGAACAGGGCCTTGAAAATTGCTCTCCTTTCCCCCCGTAGATGACCCCCCCCCCCCCCCCCGCCGGACATGGAGACTGAACGGACCTCATCACCAGCGCTTTCCCTATGTTCATCACAGCAGCTATGCTGGCCTCCCACACCTCTCCCTGGTTGTGTGCGTTGCCGTGGAGACCTCACCTCCCCGATGCCCAGCCAGTCGGCGAGGTCGCGGGCGTTGGCCAGGGCGGTGGACAGGCCCACGACGCGCACGGTCTTGCTGGTGTGGGACGAGATGAAGTTGGTCCTGGAAACGATCACCTCCAGAACCGGACCCCTGTCCTCACCTGGAGACGCATAGCGACGGGATCAGGAGGGAGCGCACCTGCACACAAGCTCGCACAAGCGCATTCACGCACACGCACACACACACACACACGCACACGCACACACACACACACACACACACACACACACACACACACACACACACGCATTCACGCACACACACACACACACGCACACACACACGCACACACACACACTCACTCACACACACACCGACACACACAAACACACTCACCCAGCAGGTGAATCTCGTCGATGATCAGGATGGCCACTTTCTGCACGTAGCTGCGGTTCTGCCAGCTGCGGCTGACCCCGTCCCACTTCTCGGGCGTGGTGACGATGAGGTCGGCCTGGGCGATGGCCCGCATGTCCGGCGTGACGTCGCCCGTCAGCTCCACCACCCTGAGGGAGCCCGCAGGGCACAGCGTTACTCACAGGGTCACGTCTGAGCGCGTGCGCAAACACGCATGCGCTTGCACTCATTACATCATACGCACAGCACGTTCACATGGACGCGCAGGGACACTTTAGTGCAAACACAAGCATACAAGCACACACACATACATGTGCAAACAGAAGTGCACACACAAATACACATACAAACAGCAGCAAACACAAGCATGCCGGCACACGTGCAAACACATGCATGCGTGCACATACGTGCACACACACACACACACACATGCTGTACTCACTTCTTCCCAAGCTTCTCCTCTATCCTGATTTTCCAGTCCTCTATTCTCTCTCGAACCAGCGCTTTCAGGGGGGCGATGTACACCACCTGCCACAGAGACACAGCCAGTCTAAGTGTGTGTGTGTGTGCGTGTGATATATAACCTCGTCCAAAATACGTGACAAATTGTCCCGATTAATTCTGCACCGAAAAAGTTTAAAAACACCAAAGGGGCAGTAAAGCCTGTCTGAGCTAATGGGCACCAATTTACTGGAGATGAAGAATAAACAATGCCAGCTAAAGAAAATTGCTTTCAATGAGGACATCATTATAAGAAAGCTTATTGCTTTCAATAAGGATATTATAACTTTGGCTTATGGACCTGAATCTCAAAACGTTCACTGGTGACAAGGCGATGCTGCTGATCAGTATTCTCGGCATTTTCTTCTTCACCCAAAAAAGAAGACAGGAAGTCAATTCCCAATCACGACTGAGGCAAGTAACTTCAGTTTTAAGAAACAATGTCTTGCACCGAGCAGTACAGAATGTTCAAACGGACTACAGCCAAACTTTCAAACAGCTGACGAGCTGCAATTTTGGGGGGCGCACCCACCTTGGAGGTGGGGTACTGGTTGAAGACGCGGAACATGGCCAGCTCGGCGGCGATGGTCTTGCCGGAGCCCGTGGGCGCCCCCAGCAGGACGTTGGTGTCGCTGTGGTAGAGCGTGTGGAAGATCTGCGTCTGGATGGGGTTGAAGTGGGTGAACTTGTACAGGCTCTGGTACTCCGGCTTGCCCAAGGCCGTGATGGGCAGAGGCTGCAGGTCCAGCAGCTCTGCGAGGGGTTCAAGGAAAGAAACGTTAGGGGAACGTCTGATCAACGTATGAGCAACTGCTAACAGCTATACGTGCGTTTGCAGTGATGTTGGAGGTTCAAAGGGCCATCAGTCAGGCAGGTTGTGTAGTTAGGCGGCCAGTTCTTCAGAAGTTTTACCTGGCCACCAGGTTAATACCACGACTCTTTCAAAAAGTGACTCCCTGTGCAGGGGCAGTGGACTGTATCTGAGCTCACAAAAATAAGAAGCCTAGTTCTTCTAGGAGGTGGACAATCAGAGTGTTAACGGAGCCCAGCCCAGCCCGGCTCAACGGCGGTTTGAGTCAGCAACAGGGAGGCCTGGACCGGCGGTTTGAGTCAGCAACAGGGAGGCCAGGACCGCCGGAACACCAGCATCCAATCAGCGGCAGTGGGCCGTTCGGCCAGACAGGACGGGGTCGGGGAACGTCAGAGGGAGGCTTTCACACACCTGGGCACGGCCGTAACGGTAATGGCGGGCAGTTAGGGGCTCCTAATTCAGGCACACGCCCCCGTGCACGCGGAGTGGAAAAGTGGCGCTGGGGCCCTTCCGGCGGCCGTTCCCATGCTAATGGCGGCACAGGAGTTAATGTGTGCTGCGTTTCTCCCCCCGGCACTCTGAGCGCTGAGTAATCGCATCGTTTGTGTGCCTCGCGCTCCGTTTGCTGTGTCCGACACAGTGTTTATGGGCAGGAGGGAGGCGGGGGGTCCCGGAGACAGGCAGTTGTGTGAAAGAGGATGTGAGTGAGGCTTTACTGGTGTAACACGGGTTTGAGAGCTACGATGTGTGTTGTGGGATGTGTGATGGAAATGTGTGAGGGAACTATGCACTGATGGAGATGAAGTACAGTGTGTGACCAGGCCAGGTCACCAGGCCTGACAGGTGTGCTGTGTGTGTGTGTGTGTGTGAGAGAGAGTGCGTTGTGTGTGTGTTACAGGTGGGCTGTATGTGTGTGTGTGTGGTGAGAAGCAGGAGTTTGTGTAAGTGTATGTGAGCGCGTGTGTGTTACAGGTTGTGTGCGGCGGGTGTGTGTGCTGTACCTGTGTGTGGCAGGTGTTTGTGGTGTGTGTGCTGTGTGTGCTGTACATGTGGCAGGTGTGTGTGTGTGCTGTGTGTGGTGGGCGTGTGTGTTAGATGAGTGTGTGCTGTACCTGTCTGTGGTGTGTGTGTGTGTTAGAGGTGTGTGTGCTGGGTGTGTGTTTTAAAGGTATGTGTGCTGTACCTGTGTGTGGTGGGTGTGTGTGTGTCCAGTACCTGTGTGTGGTGGGTGTGTGAGTGTGCAGTACCTGTGTGCGGCAGGTGTGTGTGTGTGTGTGCAGTACCTGTGTGTGGCGGGTGTGTGTGTGTGTGCGGCGGGTGTGTGTGTGTGTGTGCAGTACCTGTGTGCGGCGGGTGTGTGTGTATGTGTGTGTGCAGTACCTGTGTGCGGCGGGTGTGTGTGTGTGTGTGCAGTACCTGTGTGCAGCGGGTGTGTGTGTGTGTGCAGTACCTGTGTGCGGCGGGTGTGTGTGTGTGTGTGTGCAGTATCTGTGTGCGGCGGGTGTGTGTGTGTGTGTGTGCAGTACCTGTGTGCGGCGGGTGTGTGTGTGCAGTACCTGTGTGCGGCGGGTGTGTGTGTGCAGTACCTGTGTGCGGCGGGTGTGTGTGTGTGTGTGCAGTACCTGTGTGCGGCGGGTGTGTGTGTGTGTGTGTGTGTGCAGTACCTGTGTGCGGCGGGTGTGTGTGTGTGTGCAGTACCTGTGTGCGGCGGGTGTGTGTGCAGTACCTGAGTGGGGCGGGTGTGTGTGTGTGTGTGCAGTACCTGTGTGTGTGTGTGTGCAGTACCTGTGTGCGGCGGGTGTGTGTGTGTGTGTGTGTGTGCAGTACCTGTGTGCGGCGGGTGTGTGTGTGTGTGTGTGCAGTACCTGTGTGCGGCGGGTGTGTGTGTGTGTGCAGTACCTGTGTGCGGCGGGTGTGTGTGTGTGTGCAGTACCTGAGTGGGGCGGGTGTGTGTGTGTGCAGTACCTGTGTGCGGCGGGTGTGTGTGTGTGTGCAGTACCTGAGTGGGGCGGGTGTGTGTGTGTGCAGTACCTGTGTGCGGCGGGTGTGTGTGTGTGTGCAGTACCTGTGTGTGGTGGGTGTGTGTGTGTGTGTGTGCAGTACCTGTGTGTGTGTGTGTGTGTGTGTGTGTGCAGTACCCGTGTGCGGCGGGTGTGTGTGTGCAGTACCTGTGTGCGGCGGGTGTCTCTCTGGCAGTATGAGGTGCTGGAAGTTGATGATGCAGACGGCCTCGGAGCCCAGCCAGCGGTCAGACACCGCCCGGATGTAGTACTGAGACGGCATGGGCTCAAAGATGGGGATGGTGAAGACCAGCTGCTGCTGCTCATCTGTCACCACCTGGGGAGGGGGGGGGGCGAGAGGGGGGGAGGGAGGGAGGGAGAGAGAGAGAGGTGGGGGGAGATGGAGAGAGGGGGACAGGGAGGGAGAGGGGGACAGGGAGGGAGAGAGGGAGGGAGGGGGGGAGGGAGAGAGGGGGACAGGGATGGAGAGAGGGGGGGAGAGAGAGGGAGAGGGAGGGAGGGAGAGAGAGAGAGGTGGGGGGAGAGGGAGAGAAGGAGGGAGAAAGAGAGAGGTGGTAAACAGAAGCGGGCCATGTTGGTCACTCTGAAAAGCCAGAGAACATTCCGGAGACACACCTGCTTCTTCTGCAGCAGGAAGTACTCAGAGTGGTAGATGTGGTCGTTGACCGGGTCTTCCACCCAAAGCCACCAGGGCTCCCCTACTGAACCATGGACCTGAGGAGAGACAGAGAGAGAGAGGAGGAGATAAAGAGAGACAGAAAGAGAAAGAGAAAGAAAGAGAAGAGTGTGAGAGAAGGTGAGTCACAGAGGAAGAGGAACATTTCTAATTTGAAAGAAATTGACATTTTCCACAACTAATATTAAAATTTAATTCAGTCTCTCCAAAAAAAAAACAAAAACACAAAAAAAATCAATAACCATTTCAAAAACCCCATTCATATTTATGTTAGCACACCCGACATGGTGAGATTCTATCAGTTTATGGCCTGCGTCACAGACAGAGCAGTAAGGCATCTGGGGCCATCCTATCCAGAGCAGAGCGCTCGGTTCCCTCCAGGCTGGCTTGGCTAAAGCACGCGTGTCCAGAGAAAATATGAGGAATTCTGCTCCTGTGGACGGGGGATGTGTGGATTATTCCATCCCTGACCGAGGGGGGGGGGATCGATATATTTTATTTCCAGAGCGGAGAGAGGCAAGGACCGTCCTGGTGCTTCTCCGGTCAAGAAGGGCAGGTGCCCATCAAAGCCACTGTTTGGACAGGGATAATAAAAGTGGACACATTCCTTCTGCATCCCAGAAGGCCGTGGGGCCACAGCCCTGGCCTTTTTAACCGACCGCCAATCCCACCTTCTCCCCCACCCCCTCTGGCCCCTCCTCCTACCCCCTGCATCGTACACAGGCTCGGATGGCTGCTGTTTTCACCCGAGCGGAGGGTCCCGTGCTCGGGTCTGGGTCTGAAGGACGCGGGTGGTATGCGCTGGAGGTGCCCTCCGCAGAAAGAGGAAGTGTGGGAGCCGGGCCGCCCCGCAGGGAGGGGGGGTGGGGGGGCCGCGGGAGGGCGGAGGGGGCGTAATGAGTTTCCGAGCTGCCACAGCCCCCCCCCACAGCCCGCGGAGGGAGCCGCTAACCGGGGGAGACGGCTTTTTATGGGACCTGGACTTTCCACAAACACTGAATAATGTCTTAAAAATGCATCCCTTCCCTCCAGTATATATACACAAAAAAGGCAAAGGCCAGGTGTATTCTCAATAACAATGCACCCTAGGATAACTGCTGGATGGCAACACGTAAAATATAACAGCCCGTCCGAAAAACAGTAATGGTCTGAATATTCAAATATGTGATTATGCAGTGGGCAAGACACTGTACTGTCGAAGACAGAAACAAGAAGCCATTAAAATTACATTATTGTAAAATATGTATAAAGGTCAAATTCATTGTCCCCTAATAAACCCTGTGTGTGTGTGTGTGTGTATCTGCGCATGCACAGTTGTGTGTGTGTGTGGGCGCGAGCATGTGTGTGTGTGTGTGTGTGTGTGTGTGTGTGTGTGTGTGTGTGTGTGTGCTGGCTCACAGGCTACGCATAGCCACATGGGGAAGATCACGGCTAAGCCGAGCGCGTTGGGTTTCATTTCTCTCATGAACCCAACACGCGTCACTAATTGGACATAAACATTTATCTTCGCGTTCGGCGCGGACGCTCGCCTCGGCAACAATGGGGCGCCTATTTTACGTCGGATTCCATTAAAAACACGGGGAATGACCTCTTGTTCGGGAAGAGCCTGTAATCCCCGCACTTTCGCAACTATTAGCGTCTGACAGGACATCAGTTCCAGTTCCGACAGATTAACAGTCCTGTGAGTAATAACAGTCATAACAGCGGCTAATGACCGCGCGGACGGACGGCTGCTGGTGAACGCTCGCTGCCCATGCTCGCAGGCCTCAGCGTCCCCCGGACGTGTTCATCGGGTCCGTCTGACGGTGTGGGAACTGTAAACAGAGAACGCGGCGAGCACAGGGGCTACGCATCGGAGAGACGGTGCAAAAACAGAGGGCAGTAAGTCTCTCTCTCTCACTCTCTTTCTCTCCCTCTCTCTCTCTCCCTCCCTCTTTTTCTCTCTCTCTGTTGCTCTCTCTCTCAGAGAGGCCCTTGGCTATGACGCGGTCTGCAGAGTTTATTTTCAAAGGCAGCGGACAGTGTCCGCGCTGGGATTCACACCATCCCTCCCTCTCTGCCTGTGTGTTTTTACACGCTCGGAAACATCGACCCGAGGCTGTAGTGCGGCCCAGCCAACACAAACAGGAGCTTCGCTGAACACCATTACGCCATCGTGTTCACAGCTCAGCAGCCTCTCCACACGTGCGTGTGTGTGTTCATGTGAGTGTGTTTGTGTGTGCATGTGTGTGTGTTTGTATGTGAGTCTGTGTGTGTCAATGTGTGTGTGAGTATATATAAGTGTGTGTGTGTGAGTGTGTGAGTGTGTGTATGCATGTGTGTGTGTGTGAGAGAGTGTGTGCATGTGTGTGCATGTATGTGGGAGTATGTGAGTGTGTGTATGTGTGTGCATGAGAGAGTGTGTGCACGTATGTGTATGTATGTGGGTGTATGTGAGTGTGTGTATGTGTGTATGAATGTGTGTGTGTGTGTATGTGAGTGTGTGTGTGTGTGTGTGTGTGTTAGAGAGAGTGTGTGTGTGTGTGTGTGTGTGTGTAGGTGTGTGTGAGTGTGTGTGTGTGTGTGTGTAGGTGTGTGTGTGTAGGTGTGCGTGTGTGTGTGTATAGGTGTGTGTGTGTGCGTGCGTGTGTGTGTGTGTGTGTGTGTAGGTGTGTGTGTGTGTGTGTGAGTGTGTGTGTAGGTGTGTGTATGTGTGTGTGTGTGTGTGCGTGTGTGTGTGTGTGTGTGTATGCATGTGTGTGTGTATGCATGTGTGAGTGTGTGTGTAGGTGTGTGTGTGTGTGAGTGTGTGTGTAGGTGTGTGTGTGTGTGTGTGTGTGAGTGTGTGTAGGTGTGTGTGTGTGTGTGAGTGTGTGTGTAGGTGTGTGTGTGTGCGTGTGAGTGTGTGTGTGTGTGTGTGTGAGTGTGTGTGAGTGTGTGTGTGTGTGTGTGTGTGTGTAGGTGTGTGTGTGTGCGTGCGTGTGTGTGTAGGTGTGTGTGTGTAAGTAGGTGTGTGTGTGTGTGTGTGTGAGTGTGTGTGCGTGCGTGTGTGTGTGTGTAGGTGTGTGTGCGTGCGTGCGTGTGTGTGTAGGTGTGTGTGTGTGAGTAGGTGTGTGTGTGTGCGTGCGTGTGTGTGTAGGTGTGTGTGTGTGAGTAGGTGTGTGTGTGTGCGTGTGTGTGTGTGTGTGTGAGTGCGTGTGTGTGTAGGTGTGTGTGCGTGCGTGTTATCAGGCTCTTAATGCAGTGACACACCGCTCCGTCTGCCTCCTGCTCAGCACGCTTAGGAATGCCCCTGGGGGGCGAGGGCAGAATGGGATGAGCAGTGGGGTGGGAGAGGGGCGGGGCGCCACCTTTGTGTCCTTAAACAGGGGGGTGGGCCGGGCGGATTAAGCCTTTAGAACCCTGAAAGACCACCGTGTAGAGGCGGCACGCAGACAGTAGGGCCATAAGGAGAGGTGTGTGTGTGCGTGTGCACACGCGCGCGTGCGGCTGTGTGTTAGCATGCCTGAGCCGGGGACGCACCAGGACAGGGAGCAGCAGGTCAACAGCTCTTACCCATCTGCCGCCCGGCCGATCTGTCCGGGGCTAAGCATGCCCGCCTGGGCCACTAATCTCACTGAGAGCCGCCCGAACCTCCGCCCCCCTCGCCCCCCCCCCCACCCGAATCACAAAGGGGGCCCTCCTTCCTAACAGCCGGGACAGGCTTCTCCATCCTCTCTCCTCACGAGCGGTCGCGTCTGCTGCCTCTCATGAGGGAGAGGGGGGCGTTTACCTGGTCGTTCCACCTGAAGTCCGGCGTGATGGTCAGCCGCACCCGTAGGACGGTGCGCGTGATTGGCTGGATGGAGGCCTCCATCAGGAGGGAGGGGAGCTGGTGGACGCACTGCTTCACCTTTAACCCGATGTTCACATGGTGAAGCATGTGACCTGGGTGAGGGAACGTCGTCAGTGGAAGGAATTACCGTTAACGTTAGCTTCGTTCACATCATGATCAGTAACAACGACGCTTTTCAGACATGCAGCTGTCTACCACAATCACACACGTACTGTATATATACATGCACACAGTGAGCTCCATACTGCTGGAGACAAACATTTCTTTTCCTAATTTGGCTCTGTACTTATGTTTTAGATTTTTCATTTGTAATCACGAAAATGTGGTTAAAGTGCAGATACTCAACTTTTATTAAAGGGCATCTTTATACACAGTATATCATTGTATATGTATTGTATATGATGTATATATATATATGTACACACATCCGGTATACAAACAGTAACCCTAACCCTAAATCATCACAATCCCACTAAAGATGTGTAATCCGGACAGGGTTTGGGCTAACACATGTAATCCATTAAATATGTAAATATATTTTAATTCTGACTGCTGGGAGTCCCTGGGCCCGGTCATAGCGCCGCCCCCCCCGCCCCCCGCCCCGCCCGGGCGCTGGGGTACGCACCGATTTCGTCCTTCCTCATGTCCTTGAGCTTGTCGACGGTGAGCCTCCTCTCCTCCAGCTTGGCCAGCACGGAGCCCGGCAGGACCGAGAACTGCCGCAGCGGGTTGGCCCAGCCCCACAGCCGCTTGTCAATCATCTTGCACAGGTTGAGCAGCCGGTACGTCATGGCCGGCCAGCGCTTCCGCAGGGCGATCTCGAACAGCGCCCGCACGATGCGCGCCGTGTTCTGCCCGCGCGACGGAGAGAGGGAGGGAGGGAGGGGTGAGCGGCCATCCACCGATCAGGCCTGATCGGCTAGTGAGGCCTGCCTCTCAAACAGGAAGAGCTGAGTTTAAGACAGAGGCCAGGGGAGAGGGCTATGGCCCTGAGGAAGGAACCCAAACCGCAAACCAACGGCCCGTTGCAGGGTGTGAGGCAGCTCCAAGTCAACCCTGACCGGGGGAGTAAGGCCATGGCCGGAGGCAAACGGATCACAGCGCACAGTTTGCCTTTCTAGTTAAGGGGAACGTCAGAGC